>NC_057733.1:15549895-15552271 GCF_004010195.1 Chiloscyllium plagiosum
AGATTTACCAGGATGTTGCTTGGTCTGGAGGGATGGTCTTATGAGGAAAGGCAGAGAGACTTGAGTTTATTCTCAGTGGAAAGAAGAAGGCTAAGAGGGGATTTGATAGAGACATACAAGATGATGAGAGGATTAGATAGGGTAGACAGTGAAAGTCTTTTCCTAGGATGGTGACATCAGCTTGTATGAGGGGGCATAACTACAAATTGAGGGGTGATAGATTTAAGACAGGTGTTAAAGGCAGGTTCTTTACTCAGAGAATGGTAAGGGTGTGGAATGTCCTGCCTGCCAATGTAGTTAACGCAGCCACATTAGGGTGATTTAAACAATCTTTGGATAAGCACATGGATGATGATGGGATAGTGTAGGGGGACGAGCTGAGAATAGTTCACAGGTCGGCGCAACATCGAGGGCCGAAGGGCCTGTTCTGCACTGTGTTGTTCGATGTTCGAATTATTTAGTTAACCGAATTGATTTCCTGGGGTTTGAGTTTAGAACTAGAATTAAATTCTCTTGTCACGTGTGTTCACGTATAGGAACACATGAGGACAGTGAAAAGTGCACAGAATGACCATTCTCCACCACCATCTGCAACAAGACAGATTCTCTTCCATTACCTTGGCCATACACCAGTCAGAATCTGTCAGCTCCTAAAGAAATCATCCACTCTGATGGAGAATGGGGCAAACTAGCAAGAGAAAGAGCTTTACTATCCCTTCCTGAAGAAGGGATTATGCCCGAAACGTCGATTCTCCTGTTCCCTGGATGCTGCCTGACCTGCTGCGCTTTTCCAGCAACACATTTCCAGCTCTGATCTCCAGCATCTGCAGACCTCACTTTCTCCTATCCCATTCTGGAACCTGTTGCTGTTCCTGGTGATTCATGGCTCAGCCCCAGTGTATTGGAAGGTAGCGGGTGGAAGCCCTGCATTAAAAAAGGGAGACAGAAAGCAGGAAGCACAGGCCGGTTAGCTTAACATATCACAGGGAAACTGCTGGAAGGTATTATTCAACCAGATACAGCAGCTCACATTGATCAGTTGAAGATAATCTGGCAGAGTCGACATTGTTGTGTGTGTCCATTGAATTTCTTTGAGGATGTAATATGTGTCATTGATAAAGGGGACTGCCCTGAGCTTAGCTTTTATCCCATAAAATGACCCAGCAAATGTCATGGCAAGAGGTAAAGGCTCACGGTGTGGTGGGGTAATGATTACATGGGAGCACTGTGGTTTATTGAAATGGAGAACAATTGGAAGCCGCACTTACAAAAGACAATAGACAGTAGGCCATTCTGCCCTTCGAGCCAGCACCACCATTCATTATGATCATGGCTGATCATCCACAGTCAGTATCCTGTTCTTGCCTTATCCCCATAACCCTTGATTCCACTGTCTTTAAGAGCTCTAGCCATCTCTTTCTTGAAAGTATCCAGAGACTTGGCTTCCACTGCCTTCTGGGGCAGAACATTCCATATTTCCACCACTCTCTGGATGAAGAAGTTTCTCCTCAACTCTGTTCTCAATGGCCTATTCCTTATTTTTAAACTGTGTCCTCTGGATCTGGACACACCCATCATCAGAAACTTGCTTCCTGCCTCCAGAGTGTCCAATCCTTTAATAATCTTATACTTCTCAATCAGATCCCTTCTCAACCGTCTCAACTCGTGTATAAAAGACCAGTCTCTCCAATTTTTCAACATATGATAGTCCCGCCGTTCCAGGAATTGACCTCGTGAACCTACATTGCACTCCCTCAATAGCCAGAATGTCTTTCCTCAAACTTGGAGACCAAAACTGCACACTATATTCCAGGTGTGGTCTCACCAGGGCCCTGCAGAAGGACCTCTTTGCTCCAATACTCAATTCCTCTTGTTATGAAGGCCAGTATGCTATTAGCTTTCTTCACTGCCTGCTGTACCTGCATGCTTACTTTCATTGACTGATGTACAACAACTTAAAAATGTGTTGCTGGAAAAGCAGGTCAGGCAGCATCAAAGGAGCAGGAGAATCGACGTTTCGGGCAAAAGCCCTTCATGCTGCCTGACCTGCTGCGCTTTTCTAGCAACACATTTTTAAGCTCTGATCTCCAGCATCTGCAGTCCTCATTTTCTCCTGATGCACAAGAACACCTAGATCTCGTTTTACATCCCCTTTACCTAACTTGACTCCATTTAGATAGTAATCTGCCTTCCTGTTCTTGCCACCAAAGTGAATAACCACACATTTATCCACGTTAAACTGCATCTGCCAAGCATCCATCCACCTGTCCAAGTTACCCTGTATTCTCATAACATCCACCTCACAACTCACCTTGCCACCCAGTTTTGTGTCATCAGCAAATTTGCTAATATTACATTTAATACCTTCATCTATAT
>NC_057733.1:15552930-15556382 GCF_004010195.1 Chiloscyllium plagiosum
CTTCTTTCTTGAAAAGTGGGACAACATGAGCCACCCTCCAATTCGCAGGAACTGATCCTGAATCTATAGAACATTAGAAAATGGTTACCAACGCATCCATGATTTCTAGAGCCATCTGCTTAAGACCATCAGGTCCCAGGGACTGAACAGTCTTCACACCTAACAGTCTATCCAACACCATTTCCTGTCGAATATAAATTCCCTTCAGTTCATCCATTACCCCAGGTCCTTCAGCCACTATTACATCTGGGAGATTGCTTGTGTCTTCCCAGTGAAGACAGATCCAAAGTACCTATTCACCTCTTCTGCTATTTCCTTGTTCCCCATAATAAATTTGCCTGTTTCTGTCTTCAAGGGCCCAATTTTAGTTTTAACCTTTTTTTCTTTTCACATACCTAAAAAAGCTTTTACTATTCCCCTTTATATTTTTGGCCAGTTTGCCTTTGTACGTCATTTTTTTCTCTGCCTATTGCCTTTTTAGTTATCATCTGTTGCTCTTTAAAAGCTTCCCGGTCCTCCGGCTTCCCTTTCATCTTTGCTATGCTACATTTCTTTTCTTTTATTTTTCTTTCCAGTCCTTAACTTCCCTCGTCAGCCATAGGCGCCCCTGCCTCCTGTCAGGGTCTTTCTTCCTCTTTGGAATGAACTGATCCTGCACCTCCTGCATTATATCCAGAAATACCTGCCATTGTTGTTCCACTGCCATCCCTGGTAGGGTATTGAACCATTGAGCTCCTCCCTCATAGCTCCATAGTTCCCTTTATTCAACTGCAATACTGACACTTCCGATTCTCCTTCCTCCCTCTCAAATTGCAGATTAAAACTTATCATATTATGGTCACTACCTCCTAATGGCTCCTTTACTTTGAGGTCCCTGATCAAATCCAGTTTGTTGCACAACACCAGATCCAGAATTGCCTTCTCCCTGGTAGGCTCCAGTACAAGCTGTTTTAAGAATCTATCTTGGAGGCACTCCACAAGCTCCCTTTCTTGGTGTCTGGTACCATCCTGATTCTCCCAGATTACTTGCATGTCAAAATCCCCCACATAACTTTGCAACAGGCCAATTTCAATCCTTATTCAACTCACACCCTACATCCAGAGTACTGTTTGGGGGCCTGCAGCTAACTCCCATTAGGGTCTTTCTACTCTGACAATTCCTCAGCTCTATCCAGACTGACTCTACAACTCCTTATTCTATACCCCCCCTCGCAAGGGGCTGAATGTCATTCCTCACCAATGGGACCACCCCACCCCCTCTGCCCATTAGTCTGACCTCTCGATAGCACATATAGACTTGAATATTCATTTCCCAGGCCCTGGCCTCTTGAAGCCACATCTCAGCAATCCCCACAACATCGTACCTGCCAATTTCCAACTGAGCCTCAAACTCTTCCACCTTATTTCTTATGCTTCGTGCATTCATATATAATAGTTTTAATTTGTTACTCCCCTCAACCTTACTATCAATCCCTATTTCACTTGACCATTCTGTATGATCCCTTCTTGAGCTTTCTGCTCCGTTGATTCTGTTGTCTTTCTTAACTTCTGTTATTCTCACTTTCCCATTAACTTCCTATTAGAATTTCCAGTTTAAACTACTTAGTTTAAACACATCTGGATTGTAGTGGAAAACGTGCCTGCCAGAATGCTGGTTCCCGCACCTATTAAGGTGCAATCCGTCACTCTTGTATCATGTATCCTTACTGCGAAACATACCCCAGTGATCCACATACCCCATAGTGTTGGGGTTTGAAGCAACACTTACATATCCGATAGTGCTGGGGCTTGAAGCAGCACGAACATATCCAATAGTGCTGGGGCTTGAAGCAACACTTACACATCCGATAGTGCTGGGGCTTGAAGCAACACTTACATATCCGATAGTGCTTGGGCTTGAAGCAGCACGAACATATCCACTAGTGCTGGGGCTTGAAGCAACACTTACATATCCGATAGTGCTGGGGCTTGACGCAACATTTACATATCCCATAGTGTTGGGGTTTGAAGCAACACTTACATATCCGATAGTGTTGGGCTTTGAAGCAACACTTACATATCCGATAGTGCCGGGGTTTGAAGCAACACTTACCTATCCGATAGTGATGGGGCTTGAAGCAACACTTGCATATCCGATAGTGCTGGGGCTTGAAGCAACACTTATATATCCGATAGTGCTGGGGCTTGAAGTGAGTTTGCCAATTGCTGGGTTTGTTTCCCTTTGGCCTGAGCTGCCTCCTGTTCACTATGGCGGGGTGGGGGTGGGAAGGGGTGGGAGAGCGGTAACTGATCCCTCTGTCCATCCATCTCCCATCAGGATGGTCTGAAGATTGTCTGCTTCTGCCTCAGAAAGAGACCTGAACAGTCCCCATCCCCCACCGTTCCCATCCACCAGGCTCAGCTCATTTGGAACCGTTACCGTTTCACTGGCCTCACTTTCTCCAAATCAAAGGGCTGCTTCTGGCTACCTGTACGGGTCCCAGTGTATCTGTGTCTTTGTGGGGAAGGTGGAATAGTTCTTGGCGCAGTCCTATTTAGCTCTTTCTCCAACCTGTTGGTGATGCAATTACTGCTATTCCTGCTCTCACCAGAATTAGAGGAAAAAGATATTAACCTTGTTTGCAATTTCTGTCTTTCCCTCAAGACCACATTTCTGACTTTTCCCTTCCTTGGCCTCTCTGTTTCCATTTCTGGGGAAAAGATGTACATTAATATCCATTCCAAACACACGGACTCCCACAGTTACTTGGAATACACTTCCTCACATCCTGACTCCTGTAAGGATTCCATTCCATTCTCCCTGTGATTCCATCTTCAGCTGTTCTGGTGATATCACCTTCCACCCCCTCATTTCCTCTCAGGGACATGGCCGAATCTATAAAGGAGGTGAAATTAAGGATCTCAGATGTTTTCACTTGGAACCAGAAAACTTGAGGGAATTTGCTCATTCTTCATAAAAGAACAGGGGGAACAATTCTCCAGATAAAGATCATTCATTCCCCTGTTATTGCAGCCTTTGGCATTTGCAGAAAGGCAATGCATCTTCTTCATGGACAGTGAACGTCACAGTGTTAATGGAACAGATTTCGGGAATAGTCCTCATTTACTGAGCTGCTCCCCTCGGATGAGGATCAGCAAAGAAACTCAAGTCTGAAGACTTTAATGCAATGTTTGTGATGAAACTGAACATTTTACTGGAATCTACACATATTCAGCAATTATCAAGAAGTTATACCTAATATATAGGAAGTAAAGTTTGTTGAAAGGACATATATATTAAATCTTCAAAGATTTATTTTCCTCAGACAAATTGTCAGGAGCATTGATCTGTCGTGTGAAATCAAATCTGTGGTGAACTCTATGGAACATCACATCACAATACACCCCAAACATTTCACTGATTTTATTTTATATGAAGCTCCTCCTTGCTATCTCTTCTCTCTCCCTCTTAC
>NC_057733.1:15556882-15564799 GCF_004010195.1 Chiloscyllium plagiosum
GTTTAGAGGGATATGGGCCAAATGCTGGCAAATATGACTAGATTTATTTAGGATATTAGCATGGATGACATGGACTGAAGGGTCTGTTTCCATACTGTACAGCTCTATAACTCTTCTGTCAGGGAGAAGATACAAAAGCTTAAACACATGTACCAACAGATTCAAGAACAGCTTCTTTCCTATTGTTATTAGACTTATGAATAGATCCCTCAAATTTCAAATCTTATGTTGATCTTGCTTTTTTTGTGCCTTCTTTGTCGCTGTAACTTTGTATTCCTTGCTTTGTCCAGTCACCCTATGATCTTTGTATGGTGTGATCTGCCTGTACTGCACACAAAACAAAACTGTTCACTGCACCTAGGTACATGTGACAATATAAAGCAAATCAAAATGTCATTTCTGGAATAGTCTGCTCTGATTTGCTCCACAGTTTGCTGTTCATTGAAAACTATCCTAAAAACACTATGAACTTCTCATCGAGGCAAAACTTTGCCCGTTTGATTTTTCTGGTTCATATGTAGATCAAAATTCTTCATGATTTTTGCCATACCTTTCTGAGAGATTCCTATTATTTCTTACTTTATAATCCATCTTACTGTGTGGTTACTGTTAGTGTATTTGTACATCACTCCCATAAATGTTAGGGAGCCTGTACACCAATTACAGGAGTCTCAGACCTGTATAACCAGCAATGGTAGAAGATGCACCACCATTGATCCTTTACAGCAGAGGCACTGTTCGTAGTGTGGTTTATTGCATAATAAAAATAAATACAAGTGCAATGCAAGTCAGGCATAATTACTAGGATTATCAGAATATGTACAGAATATATTCTGCTCACTATGAAAGCTGCTCTGTCTAAGACCTCATCAGAAAGGGTGTAGCTTAATGTAACGTGAGCTTAACTTCTTCAGGAACAGTAGCTTATACACATCTCAAGCTGTTTTCCCAATAACTAACCCATCAGACATTCATGTACATGGCTATATTACATTTACTACTGCACCATAATCCCCCAAGTCTTCTCTGCAAGATGATTCTTTATCTTTTGTATACCCTTTATGGATGATGTTGTTCATTGCTGGTCTTGTCATTGATATACTACTTTATTCAGAAGAACACTTGAATTCCTTTACATTCTTTCCTGATCATTGATAGTTGCCCCATAATGGCCTCTGTGGGATCTTTAACCTTATGAATGCACATCATGGAAGACAGCTGCTTTGTTGAAATAAATACTTTATTCCTTGTAGCATTCTGGATTTCTTGACCAGACAAAACATTTCAGATTGGAAGAGGATGTCTCTTTTTTGCAGTATTCTGAGAATTGCCTTTTCTTTGCCATGTTGACAATGAGTTATTGATCAGGCTGCACTTCTGTGTTTGTTTGACTGGTAAAATAGATTTCTTTGAGACCCACAGTTGAGTTACTGAAGGATTTCCACACACTCTTCGTCTTTGACTTTACCATAACATCAAGGCTATGGGCCTAGTACTGGAAAGTGGGACGATTGTAGAATTAATTTATTTTTGGCAATGCAGACTCAATGAGCCAAAGGGCTTCTTTGTATGTGTTTTTATGATTGTATGACTTCTGTTTTAGAAGACAAAGAATTGAACATTTATACCAGCCCTTAAAAGTCTGTGACTTCGTCTATGTTGACAATATTAAGCAGCTGTCAAATGCCAATATAAGTAATTTCACTGGAATCTTCTCTTTCTGTCTGGCTTCTGCAATGAGTCAAGGAAACCCACTAATAATCTTATCCTGATTTCCCCTTGACTGGTTCAACCACAGTTTATTCCTGGGCCAGTGTCTGGCCAGTTGTTTGTTTCAGTATCGTTATTCTCTGAGAGGTTGTTGATCTCCTCCAACTCTTCAAATGAAGTTGAGACATGGAAGGAGGCACAAACGTGATTGTGGACATTGTAAACATTTTCAACTTGTCTTATGCTCCTTGTGTTCCAGTGTAAGTTGTAGCATATCTGTGCTCTGAACAATAATTCCATCTCTGTCGTGAAGTTTAATCTCATTAGACTATAACTTCTGAGAGTACAGCCATGGTCTGATAGGAACTAAATCAAACTTAAAATTTACAGAATGTCCATTTCTTTGTTCATCATGACAACATCTCCAGACTTATCCAACAGCAAGCCAATGTCAACTCCTGCCTCTATCTTACCTTTAATATTCTAAAAGAATTCTTGCAATCTTCTTATATATTGCTACTAGCCTACCCTCATATATATTGTTTTCCCACCTTATCGCTTTTCTCGTTATCCTCTGCTGGTTTTTAAAGGCTTCCCAATCCTCTGGCTTCCCACTAATTCACCACATTGTATGATTTTTCTCTTGCTTTTATACTGTCCCTGATTTCCTTGGTCAGTCATGGTTGCCTTATCCTCCCCTTAGTATGCTTCTTCTTTGGGATGAATTTCTGCTGTGCCTCCTGAATTACCCCAGAAACTCCTGCCATTGCTGTTCTGCCGTCTTCCTTGTTTGGCTTCCCTTCTAATCACTGCTAACCAGCTCCACCCTCATGCCTTTGTAGTTATTTTTACTCAAGTGTAATAACATTCTATCTGATTCCAACTTCGCTCTTTCAAACTGCAGGCTTAATTTATACTATTGTGGTGACTGGTCCCTAGGGTTCCTTCCCTTCTAGTCCCCTAATTAAGACTGCCTTATCAAACCCAGAATTGTCTGTTTTCTCCAAAAATAAATCTTTTGGACAGTCCACAAATTCCATTTCTTGTGACCTGCTACCAACCTGATTTTTCCAATCCACCTCCAAATTGAAGTCACCAATGATTATTGTAAATAGAAATAGTGCCTCTCTTATATGCCTTTTTGATATGCCTTGTCTATCTCCTGACTTATTTTCATCCCTAATCCTGACTGCTGCTAGGAGGCATGTATGTATGCCCATCAGGGTCTTTTTTATCTTTGCAATTCAAATTTTAAATTTAATGTTCTTTTGTTATATTTTATCTTGGTATAGCTTACTGGGGTTTCCCACCCTTTTCATTTTTTGTCCATCTTTTCAGTTATCAAAATAAGGATTGCTCAACTTTTGCAGGGTTTTCTTGCATCTGTAGCTAAGATTTCCCCAATTCCTTGGAAAATTCGATACTTTCCCATCTTTCACAGTCTGAAACACCAAGCACTTTCTTCTCCATGAGTTTCTAACAAAGTTCTCTGACAATGGCCCCCATCAATCTTTCTTCTGAAATTGCTCTAGATTTGATGCTTTCAAATGTTTATAGTTTTTGATTATTTTTCTTCTTCACTAAATTTTTTCTGAATCTAACCTTTCAGCTTAAATGAATTACTATGTTTTCCAGGTTCAGCAGCCCCAGTTTAAATTTATTTTCTGGCACTTATGCTGCCCTTTGTAAATATGCCTCATTGTAGATGTGCCTCACAAAGACAAGTGTTCATAGCTAGCATTAGTATTCTCTTCTCACTCTCTTGCTTTTCTTTACTGGTCTTTGAGTCTATTTTCATAAATTTTTCCTCTATTCACTTATGGATATCTAACTTTGCTCCTTATCGCTTCTGTTGATCCCTCTAAATGGCACCTTTTGATAATGCCTCTGTTGTTTTCTAAGTGTGGTTGGCTTTCTCTCATAACCCAAGTTCTTTTTTTTAAATCTTCACCTCTTACCAGCTTTTTGGTGAAGGTTTGTAATTATGTGGTGGTAGCACTGTTCCCTCCTTTCCTGCTGTGCATGATTTGTGTTCATTCTTCAACTCATGTACGAAATCATAGGAGGAATTCACCCATGTCTGGGAGAAATTGCTTTATTCTGGATCATTGACATTACAAAAATGTTTTTTAACACTTGCCACTGTAGTCCATACCTGAAAAATCTGTTAGAATTCTTTGAAGAGGTAACAAGCAAGTGGAAGTGATCTATTTGGATTTCCAGAAGGCTTTCGATGAGATGTCACACAGGAGGCTGCTAAATAAGGTAAGATCCCATGGTGCTAAGGGGCAAGTACTGGCGTGGATAGAGGATTTGCTGACTGGCAGAAAGCAGAGATTAGGAATAAAGGAGTTCTTTTTCAGGATGGCAGCCGGTGGCAAGTGGAGTTCCACAGTTGTCAGTGTTGGAACCACAACTGTTAATGATCTGGATGAAAGAACTGAGGGCAAAGTTTGCAGATGACACAATTGGTGGAGAGCCAGGTAGTGTTGAGGAATCAAGAGAGGCTACAGACTGTCTAGGAGAGTGGCAAAGGAGTGGGGAAAGTGTGAGGTTATGTACATTGGTAGGATGAATAGTGACATAGACTATCTTCAAAATGGGGAAAGACTTCAAAATTTGAAGTGCAAAGGGACTTAGGAGTCCTAGTTTAGGATTCTCTTAAGGTTAACATACAATTTCACTTGCCAGTTAGGAAGGCAAATATAATGATAGCATTCATTTCAATGGGGTTAGAATACAAGAGCAGAGATGTCCTGCTGGGGCTGTATAAGGTTCTGGACAGACTGTATTTGGAGTATTGTGAGCAGTTTTGGGCCCTGCATCTAAGAAGAATTTGTTGTCATTGGAGGGGATCCAGAGGAGGTTTACAAGAATGATCCCAGGGATGAAGGGCTTGTCATATGAGGAGCAGTTGAAGCCTCTGGGTCTGTACTCAATGGAGTTTAGAAGGATAATGGGGGATCTAATTGAAACTTACAGAATACTGAGAGGCATGGACAGAGTAGACATGGAGAAGATGTTTCCACTTGGAGGAGAGACTAGGACCCGAAGGCACAGCCTCAGAATGAAGGGACGACACTTTAGAACTGAGATGAGGAGGAATTTCTTCAGCCAGAGGGTGGTGAATTTGTGGAACTCATTGCACCAGAAGGCTATGGAAACCATCTCATTGAGTATCTTTAAGACAGAGATTGGTAAGGGAATAAAGAGTCACAGGAAAAAGGCAGGAGTATGGGTTTGTGAAAAACATCAATCATGATCAAATGGTGGGTTGAATGGCCTAATTGTGCTCCTTTATCTTCTAGTCTTATGTAGTTTCTTGCTATTTGTAACAACAATAAGGAGCCCCGTGCTCTTGTGTTGTCATAGCAACAATCAGTAAACACAATTCAATTACTATCTAGCCTGAAATGATCACTTTTGAATTGGTGGGATTGGTACTGCATTGATGGGCATCAGTGTGCAAAGTAAGGCGAAGCCAGTTGCTGAGTCATGGAGCTCTAAAATAATGAAGTTTAGCATTAAAGCATTGTTGTAAACTAACTGTCAGGATCAATCTGCCCTGCCAACTTCTGACAGACATACACTGTGTACTCATTAAGACTTGCACCCATATGACATCTAGTAAAATTCACATGCGTGCTTCAGACACATTTCAGACATTGAAGGTCACTCACAGCACCACAAAAACAAGTGCTAATGAACCCAATTTGTTGCTAATCAATTCTCTGTGTTAGATTGCCTGCTGCCAAGACGATGAAATTTAGCAGATTCCTCTAAGTAGATTATTAGGCAGTAATCTGATCAAAGGGCTAAAATGGACCACAAGCCACAAGAACTAATCTTCAATAGGATTAATGCCTTATATTTCATTAAAACTGATATGAGGTGACCTGTCTGACTGTTTGTTGATACAAAAGATTTTCAATAACACTTCAAACATTAATGTCACAATCATTACAAGACAGAATCAGTTTATCTAGTGAATGACGTACAACTTAAGGTGTATTGGACAATATTTTAAAATCGTCTCTAGCGAATGATTAGATTAAGAATAACTAATATTCTAAATACAGATCGAGGAATAATTGAGGAATGTTTACCAGGCTGTAATTTCATCAAGAGATTTTGTTGGTTTTGAGTAAATCTGAAATATTTTCTAAAAGACATTTGACCCCAAAAGGAGGAAGGAATATGCATTTTGCAGCATTATAGAGCTAATGAAGCATTTGTGAAGTTAAGTCAGTGTTGTAATGTAGAAACACGGCAATGTGCACACAGAAAGCTCTGATGAGCATTGAAGAGATAAACATCCAATTAAATTGTTTTAGTGATGCCGATTGAAGGATAAACATTGGCAGGACATGAGGAGAACTTCCCAGCTCTTTTTTGCAGAATGCTATGTGGTCTACTTGCAGAAGGCAGCTGCAAACTTGGTTGAGCATTTCTTTGAAAGACAGTACCTCAACCTCTTCAGTACGGCAGCAGATTGTCCACTGCGATCACATGCTCAAGTCTTGCAGTGAAGTTTGCAAATACTGCCTTTTTGACTCTAAGGGACTGAGGAAAAGATGATTCTTGATACTTTACAGTAATAAAATGTGGTTAATGCCATTTGCCTTAATGGTTAGGGTGTATTCCTGTCCAAGGTTGCAATGTGTGATTATCATTATTTCTGAGATTCAACTGATGTATGATCCAACAAGACCATATTCAATGGCTAATGTTACCTTATATAGATAATAAGTTCTCTAATTGCAATTATATACACTGAAATAACTTTTATTATTTGAGAGTACCCAGAATAGAGAGTTCAGTATTTCAATGATAATAAATTATTTCTAACCAATTCAGCTTGGACATTTGGAACCAGTTTGGTAATGAACAATAGCATATTGTAATCCAATGTACTTTGACTTTGACTTTGAATTGTGCTTGTTTCATTATAAGACATGTAGCACTTTACCTTGTGTGAATCCATGCTGATTAACCAAATAGCTGGTCGACCTATTTGATCCCAGTTATAAATTATCCATTGGCCCAAGGCATTTAAAAGAGCAACTAAATTGATAGTGTTCCAATAAAAAAAAATTAATCAATTTTCCTTCATCGAGTTTCTTCCTTCAGCAATTTGTAAGATTCTCAGTCGTACAATTAATTATATTCCTCCACTCTGCATTGAGGATTTTCTCTAATCATATGTGATTGTTCGTCAGTTACCTCTCTCAATGGTATTCTTTACTAGAATTTGTTGAATAGATGCGACAGGGCTTTGGAGTTGGTACATATGCCCAGTTTCTGGAAAAGAAATGTACTCCAATTGATGTTATGCCAGTATCACAGTGCAAGGCAACATGAAGTTGATTAGCAATTAGATTTTCACATTATTCTATACTGGTTATACATTAACAAAATGGGATAGGTGTGAATTGAGTTTTGTGTCTTCAGTGAGCAACTAAGGTAGGCAACATAATTTAGAGCTGATGCAGGATTTCTATAGCCCTTTGAAAGTGTGGTCAACATTGATTTAGGGCACTGAAACATTCAGATGCAAATCTTTCATTGCTTCTAAGATAGAAGAGAAACATTTAATCTTCCCCATATGGCTGAAATCCTGAATTAAGGCCTGCCTCATGCACTTCATCTGAAGTGACAATGGAAAAGCCACCAAAAACTCCGGACCACCTTTAAACCAGCAGAGTTCGGACCCGAACAGGACAAACAGTACAGACTACAGATTCAAAAACACCAGCAACAGTTCTCCTTCAAGATCCTCCGCTCCAAGCTTGCAGCAATGCGCCGGCACCTAACCTCTCTACAGTCACCCCTGCCTCAGCTGAGGGCCACACTCTCTCAGAATTGCAAAGGACCCACTCTGTACTACATCCTCAGGAGAATTCATACTCCCAACAAACAGTATTTCAACTCCATCTCAAACATCAAAAACTGTAAGTACAACAAACTTCTTTCTACCCACCTCCATAACCAACGCTCCTCAAACATTCCAGAAGATTCCACCCGGCCTCTGGAACTGCTTGGATGCCATTAGCCATGCGGCTGGTGCAGCTGCCACGCCCACGCTGATTGATGATGTCACTTCCGCCCCCATCATGGCCACTCCCACAACCATTTCCGCCCCTCACAATTCCTCATACATCACATGTGACATCACTTCCGCCCCTCACATCATCGCTGATGTCACAC
>NC_057733.1:15564860-15566481 GCF_004010195.1 Chiloscyllium plagiosum
CACACCAGATCCCAGCTCCCAGCCCTGCCGAGTTTTCACCATCCCTCCAGTTCTTCCCCTCACTGAGTGCGAACGATCAGTCCTCAGCAAAGGACTCACCTTCATTCCCCTCCGTCCACGCATCAATGAATTTAATACACGCCATGACGTCGAACTCTTCTTCCGCCGCCTCCGCCTCCGAGCTTACGTTCACAATCAGGACTCCTGCCCACCTTCCGAGGACCCCTTCACCCACCTCCAACACACTGCATCCACCTGGGCACCCGCGCTGGCCTATTACCTGCCCTCGACCTCTTCATTTCCAACTGCCGCTGGGACATTAACCGCCTCAACCTGTCTACCCCCCTTCCCCAATCCAACCTCTCACAATGCGCAGCCCTCCAATCCCTCTGCTCCAATCCCAACCTCACCATCAAGCCAGCGGATAAAGGGGGTGCAGTGGTAGTCTGGCGCACTGACCTCTACACCGCTGAAGCCAAACGCCAACTCGAGGAACACCTCTTCCTACCTACCCCTCGACCATGACCTCACCTCCCATCACCAAACCATCATCTCCCAGACCATACAGAACCTCATCACCTCAGGAGATCTCCCACTCACAGCTTCCAACCTCATAGTCCAGGAACCCCGCACTGCCCGGTTCTACGTCCTTCCAAAGATCCACAAGCCTGACCACCCTGGTCAACCCATTGTCTCAGCATCCTCCTGCCCCACTGAACTCATCTCTACCTACCTCGACACTGTCCTATCCCCCGTAGTCCAGGAACTCCCCACATACGTTCGAGACAGCACCCACGCACTCCACCTACTCCAAGACTTCCATTTCCCCGGCCCCCAATGCTTCATCTTCACCATGGATATCCAATCCCTCTACACCTCCATCCACCATGACCAGGGCCTCCAAGCCCTCCGCTTTTTTCCTCTCCCGACATCCCCAATAGCACCCTTCCACCGACACTCTCATTCATTTGGCCAAACTGGTCCTCACCCTTAACAATTTCTCTTTCGAATCTTCCCACTTCCTCCAGACCAAAGGGGTAGCCATGGGCACACGTATGGGCCCCAGCTATGTCTGTCTCTTTGTTGGTTACGTGGAACAATCGATCTTCCGTAATTACACCGGCACCACTCCCCACCTCTTCCTCCGCTACATTGATGACTGCATTGGCGCCACCTCATGCTCCTGCGAGGAGGTTGAGCAATTCATCAATTTCATCAACACGTTCCACCCTGTCCTTAAATTTACCTGAATCATCTCTGACACCTCCCTCCCCTTCCTGGACTTCTCTATCTCCATTAATGATGACCGACACTGATATTTTTTACAAACCCACCAACTCCCACCCTACCTCCTGCAAAAATGCCATCCCGTATTCCCAATTCCTCCGCCTCCGCCGTATCTGCTCCCAGGAGGACCAGTTCCACCACAGAACACACCAGATGGCCACCTTCTCTAGAGACCGCAATTTCCCTTCCCACGTGGTTAAAGATGCCCTCCAACGCATCTCGTCCACATCCCGCACCTCCGCCCTCAGACCCAACCCCTCCAACCGCAACAAGGACAGAACGCCCCTGGTGCACACCTTCCACCCTACAAACCTCCGCATAAACCAAATCATCC
>NC_057733.1:15566793-15629422 GCF_004010195.1 Chiloscyllium plagiosum
CAGCACTGTCCCCATGACTTGTCCTACCTGCCTATCTTCTTTTCCACCTATCCACTCCACCCTCCCCCCACTCCCAACCTATCACCTTCATCCCCACCCCCACTCACCTATTGTACTCTATGCTACTTTCTCCCCACCTCCACCCTCCTCTAGCTTATCTCCCCACGCTTCAGGCTCTCTGCCTTTATTCCTGATGAAGGGCTTTTGCCCAAAACATCGATTTTACTGCTCCTCGGATGCTGCCTGAACTACTGTGCTCTTCCAGCACCACTAATCCAGAATCCGGTTCCCAGCATCTGCGGTCATTGTTTTTACCTTATGGTGACAAGTTAAATCCAAGACCAATGGGTGGAAACCACTACATGCTGTCAAGTTGTTGCATCCAATATATTTGACAATTTTATTCAATATGCTGATTCCAAAATATTAATTCATTATGCATTCTCATTAATTCACTTTCATTGCTCATCCACTCATTTTGATGAAATTTATTATCAATTATTTATTCTGAATGTAATGCATTACTAAATAGTTACTCTCAAGCTGCCAGCTGTAGGTCTAGTAAGTTTAATTCAATAAAAGTGGATACTGCCAAAGACTTTGAAACTAATAGCCGGGATATAAAAATCTTGAAAAGTAAATAACATGTGTAAGGAGGCCCTGGAACAGAAAATGAGAAATTTAAATAGTTTCAAAATGTTAACTCTGCTGTCTGTCCACAGATTCTGCCAGTCCTGCTGAGTTTCTCCAGCAACTTCTGTTCTTGTTTCAGATTTCCAACATCTGTGGTCCTTTATTTAGATATAAAATGGTGATTGTCTCTGTCTATTGATTCGAATAGACTTTTCTCAAGCAACAGAGGGAGAATACATTGAGAAGTGAACATCTAGATTGTGTGTACAGTTCGCGTTGTGCAGTTTTGTGTTTTAAATTGTTGACAATGGAGTCTGTGCTGCAAATCAAATAGGACTGAAACCAGAGCAACTATGACAAACAGAATTAGAGTTTGTATTATCCATTTGAAAGTGTTTGTGTTTGAAAAAAAAAAGCCATGATCCATCCCATTCTGGCATAAATAAAGTGGACAATTGGTCCCTGCAGATACAACACCCTACAATATCTCATCACTCTGTGGCTAAATTACCACATGTGAGAATGCTGGTCAATTTAGAATTCTCATTCTTTTCCCTTTCATGTGATAAATATTTATTTCCTAAGCTTTTTTTAAAAAACTTTGTTATTTCCTCTTCTAAGCGGCTCATGACATGGTCTCAGCTCAGCAGTTAACACCATCAGTCAGATTTTGTCACTTTAACTAGGGCTGATTACAAAGCTATTAACAGTAATCACCACCTTTAGTCATTTCTTTTGTTATTAATTCCCGAGTAATTGGCAATAAATCATCCAGTTTGACTTCAGTACACAGATTTGATGAAACAGAATAAGCAGAAGCATAAAAACAGAAATTGCTATAAACGTTCAGCAAGTCTGGCAGCATCTGTGAAGAGAAATTAAAGTTAACATTTTGAGTCTGGTGACCGTTCCTCAGACGGGTCGTGCAGTTTGGTTTGGTTTGGTTTTGCAGTTAACAAAGGCCCAGTTTTTTTTTTACTGTATTGTTAATCTTTCTACTGTCTAACAGTATTTTGGATCTCCTCCTTTGTCAGGCAAAAGTGGCAATACAGCCTCAGCTCTCATATCTCAAGAGATACACCTTGTCAGTCAACCTTGTAAAGGAATCTGTTCTCTTTTGACAACAAGTAACAGACCTGATTGCAGAATCTTTAGGGAGTTTACTAATTGACTCTGATTGCTATCTCCGGGTTCCAATTGACTGTTTCTTCAGCCCTGACTCACAGGATCCCTAGAGAAGTACAGAATTGGTTCATTCCACTTGGTTTCCTGCAAGGGAAAGAAGTTTTAAAAAATAGCAATGTTTGGAAATTAACTAACTAGTCATGCTGGATGCTGTTCTGAGGTTTTCAAAATAAGTTGGACCAATATGCATCATTTGCAAGTGTTACTGGTTTTGTCTGAATGATGTCTAAACTTTCCTTGATCAAACTTTGTTATATTTACACAGCCTGTAAGAAGTGCTCTCCGATCCACCCATTTTCCTGTCAGTGTGCCAGGCCAGCTATGTAGAGTTTCTTTTCTGGTTGGGTCTTAATCGATGCTGACTGAACCTGGACTCCGTGTTTGGCGCCTAGTCTGAAGCTGGTACTCCAGTGCAGTACGTAGTACCCAAGTAGATGTGACGGTCAAGAAGGCACAACAATGCCTCCTCTTCCACAGGCGATTTAGGAAATTCGGCATGTCCTCATCAACTTTTACAGATGTACCATAGAAAATAGACTGTCTGGGTGCATAACAGCCTGGTTCGGCAACTGCTCTGCCCAGGACTGTAAGAAACTACAGAAGGTTGTGCATAGCCCGGACCTTCACAGAAGCTACCCTTCCATCTATGGACTCCATTTACACATGTAGAAAGTGAGGACTGCAGATCAGAGTCAAGAGTGTGATGCTGGAAAAGCACAGCCGGTCAGGCAGCATCCAAGGAGCAGGGGAATCGCTGTTTTGGGCATAAACCCTTCATCAGGAATCCATTTACACAGCTGGCTGCACCCCCCCCCCCCACCCCCCACCACCATCAGAAAGGCTGCCAACATCATCAAAGACCTATTGCACCCCGGTAATGATCTCCTACAACCTCTTCCAACAGGCAGATGAACTAGAAGCTTGAACACACACACGAACAGGTTCAAGAACAGCTTCTTCCTGGCCTTTATTAGACCAAGGAATGGACTCTAACTTCAAATAGTGGATCTCATTAATGTTGATCTTGCATCATGGACCTCCTGTGCACTGTAACCTGCATGACTCGGTCTGTCTAAAGCACCCTGTGATCTATATGTCCTTGCTTGTTATGATCTACCTGCACTGCTTGCAAACAAAACCTTTTACTATACTTTGGTACATGTGACTATAATAAATCAAATCAAATCAATACTGAGGGGGCATTGTCCTGTCAGAGGTGCTGTCATTCAGATGAGATGTTACCTCTCAGGAGGTATGATTTGAAGAATAAGAGAGTTCTCCCAGTGTACTCACTAATATTTCTTCCTGCACCAAAACTTTTAAAAAAGATGGTCCAGTCATTAAAATTGTTCTTTGTGGAATTGTGTTGTGTGAGCATTGGTTGCCAAGTTACAATAGTGATACACTTTAGAAGTATTCAAGGTGCTTTAGGATATCCGAAGGCCACAGAAGGCACTATATGAACCTATCTTCCTTATGGATGGCTGGTTGTTACTCAATGTTCTTTAAGGCTGGATATTATTATGGTTGAGGTTAAATTTTTATTCGCAGGCAGATACATGGCCTGCATAGTTAAAAATGCTTGAGCACTTTGTTCTCTTTTAGTCAAGTAACTATACCTTCTGCAATTTCTATTACACTTTTTAATTGACATAATAAATATCAAAACATGTTCCATTCCTTCACTAGTTGCCATACTCTCCAGGATTGTCCTGATGTTGATTAATCTAGGAAAAAAACATTCTAGAGACATTAAAAAAGTGCATAATATAGAATAAATAGTGAGAAAGAAACCATTCTGCCGAACTAACTTAACCAAAACAGGTATTTCTGCTTCATATATCCTTCTATTCCTTGCTCCATCGAGCATGGGGCTCACTTCAATTGAATACAACACATGCACAAGGAACACTTTCGACCAGCAGTTACAAAACTATTAAAGATGTGAAGAAAGGCTGTTTTATTAGGCAGGGAGGCCAGAGATTAGAGATTGCATTGAAACCTGCAGGAATACACCTAACCATAGCTGCCAATCCCACTGATCACAAGTATTTATAACTAAATGTAGTGGCATATTATAGTCAGTACACTCAACACAGATCAAAACCATTCTAACAATTGTCTGGTCCATATGCCTACATGTCAAACCAGCAGTGCACTTGCCCACTAAATCACCTAATGGATTTTCTTAATTAAAACAATGGATGCTTTCTGCATTTTTGTCTTTGGGAAATCTTCAACTTGTATAAGATTCCTTTTAACCCCATTCAAGAGTAATTACATAATGTAACAGGTAATGTAAGTATTAAAGTTAGTTTAGGAGCTCTGGTAGTACTTTGACAAGAAGATTAAGTAAATTATGACAAGGTCGCCTCTTTCATTTCAGGTAGATAAATCTATTCTCAGTGCTCATCTAGGTATTACTATTTAAGTCTGAATAGATCCCCTTCTATTTGAATGCACAGTGAATCTTTTAACACTATTCTAATTGAGGGAGCTCAAAAATCAAGCGGCTTACTTTTGTCATCAGAAAACTGTATGTGAACTTTTGTTTTAAATTCACTGGTAGATAATGTAAAAGTTTTTTCTGGCTGTTTGCCAACTCATTGAACAGCTAAATGATGTAGGTCCTTGGGTATTGTAAGAACATAAGTAGTTTTAGGATCACAGGAACACTGTTAGATCCATCTATACTTTTGCGATGTTCCCATTGAAAGGGTGGATGTAGAACTATCCTATAAGGGGCATAACATTTAGGTATAAAAAATGACCATGATAATATGATGGCTTAAATCCACAGCCACCTGACAAAAAATACAGTTCCAAGGTTTCACCTTCACCAGTTTCTTGAGGCAACTCAAAATGGGCTGTGCCTTTAAGTAGCATTGTCACTGATTTAATATTGTTGTTGTCTGTTCACTTAGACTAGAAGCTGCACCTGGGACAGATGCTAAGGTAATGTAAGCTCTTTTCTTGTGTAGTGTCTATATTTATTAACATTTGCATTTCTGTCAGACTTCCAATGACATTTCAAAATGTGAAAGGTAAAGTTTAAAAAAGGAAGAAAGGCGTTCACTTTATATTGGACTGGAGTCAAGCTAAAAGCCCCTTTTTAACTATCCCCCATTGATATGCAAAACCTGCCTGGCATCACCACAATCTTCTGCTATGTTGCTGCTTGTCCACTTGCCTCTATTATGTGAACTGAGTGCCTTGCATTTTAGATTGTACCCATTCTAATTAATATTTCAATATTAATTAGGTTATAACAATATTGACCCTTGTATGATCTGAGCTAGATAGCACGTCTTTAATGCATTTTCTCACATGTACCTGTATGATTTTATTTAAAAAGGTGAACTGAGAATAGCCTAGCAAAGGATTGATTAGATGCTGACATTTATGATCTATATAAGCTATCTCCCATCCTTCTTTTTCTAACTCTATTTGCATTGCATCTTCTTCCTCAAAGGCTTAGCCATCTTCTCCTTAATAGCATGTACAAATATGAATAGATACAAATGTCAAAGTTGCTTTATTTCATAATCTGCATGGACCATGCAGCACAATAATCAACACAAATCCAATTTCCTGAGCTTCATCCCATCTCTTTGCTCAAAGATATGGAAGAAATTGTATAGCACAGGAAATGAAAGGAGGAAAGGCTTGCATTTATAATGTATCTTTATGTTCTCAGGATTCCCCAAGCACTTAACTTTGTATTTCTGAAATGCAGCAATTGCTGTAATGTTGACAATATAAGATATTCTCTGCAAATTTCTGTGGGCTAACTTATGTGTTGGTGCATGATCTTTCTTCCAGATTTCTAACTGTTTAAACTGGCTCTTTGTTTTTGTTTCCAGTATTGGGCCACAAGCCCATGTCTATTTGTCTATTTTCCCATCCACCGTTAGGACTGCAATGTTAAATACAAACTGTCTTTGTTTGAATTGTGCCACTACAATTCCAGGGGCATCACTAGTTTTGCTACAACAAACACTGGAACAACACGTGTAGGAAGTGCGCCCTCTGCAGTCATTGCGTCACCAAACGTGGCCTCAATGAAATTGGCTCCCTGTACTCTCCTGTGGATTTAAAGAGAATATTTCCTGCTCTTGTGAACATGATTGAAGGCCATCTTAGTTAACAATGGGCCCATTAGCACTCATTGTAATAGTTGGGAATCCACAAACTAGCCTCTCTCTTCAAACTACTTTTTAAATACCTATAAGCTGTGACCATGTTTTGACATCTGTGCAAATAAATTGTATTCTAAAGCTCAATCCTTTTGCATATATCAATTCCACAATCTTTTCCATGAATATTGTTGTGATCTCAAAGGATACAATTAACTCTTGAACTTTGTTACTATCCAAAAGAATTTCATGATAACATTTCATGGTTTTAAAATTTATACTGTAACACTAAACAAAGCATTTACGTATAATTTATTATTATATTTTGTGAAGACTTGTTTTTTAAACCTATAGCTCTGAAGATCTCAGCAGATAACTGCCAATTTAATTTTTTCAATGCTGATGAAGTGTTTCCTCATACTTTGCATGGTCTTAATCTTCACTTTTCTGCTGGGATTGAATTAAGGTATCTGACAGCTCTAAGGAATTTATTTTGATTTTCTTCTGTATCCCTGTCTGCTATTTAGACTTCCAGAGTGTACTTTCTCTCTGCCAGAATTCCAAACCCAATCTCTTCTACTAGCTTTACCAGGCAGATCTGACAATTTCAATTTTTCATGAATTTGCACAATCCTACTGGCCCCTTTGCTCCATGCTCTAGCTGCTGGCAGATACACAACTGCTTCCTCGCAGTCTTCCTAGTTGTTTTAAGAGATAAGACCATAGGAAATAGTAACAGGAGTAGGCTATGAAGAACAAAGGATGTGCTGGAGCTAAGAGTCACAATGCAGGAATTGTAAGTGGAACACATAGTCTTAATTCTTCCTGAATTTGGATGTTTCATTATGAATATCAGACCTGCCTGGTAAAGCTAGTGGAAGAGATTGGGTATGGAATTCTGGCAGAGAGAAAGTTGTTAACTATCCCTGTAACATAAGATCCCGTGTTGTTCCAAATAAAACCATCCTCATGTCTGTGACTGGTGCTTTAACAAGCACAGTGGCTTTCAGTCTCCTTATAACACTCCTAACCAAACAGAACAATTACTTAAAGAATCATCCATCATATTTTTCTTCATATTAAATCAAAAAAGAGTACAGTTAGGACAAGAAGCAGCCCAAAAACAGGAAAGCTATCATCTTGTCTATTTCTCTCCCTACAGAAACATTACTTGACTTCATATCCTGACTGCCAGTACAGGTGAAGTATCCGACAGTGAGGTCACAGGGATATCCAGAAATTCATCCCATGCATAAAATATCACTTCATTTAATTTATAAAATTTACCTGTTCCAACTGAAAAGGTGGACCCTTTTGTATCTGTAATCAGACTTCTCAGTTATATTTTCTGCAATGTGTAACCACCACAGTCCTACCCTACCCACTCTTGTTTCATCTTGAGAAACTTCACTTTCTCAGTTTATACCTCATCAATAATAAACACTCCCATTTCTTGTGCTTTCTTTACTTATATAGAACATAGAACTGTCCAGCACAGGAATGGGCCCTTCGGCCCAATATGTTGTGCCGAACAGGACGCCGAATGAAATTAATCCCTCTGCCTGCCCTTGGTGCATATCCCTCCATTCCTTGCACACTAATGTGCTTATCCACCCCTTAAGAAAAAGCAACCCATGTTTTTCTATCCTCTCCTTATAGCTCATATCCTCTAATCTAGACAGCATCCTGATAAACCTCTTGTGCATCCTCTCCAAAGCCTCCACATCCTTCCCGTAATATGGCAACCAGAATTGAATGCAGTTATTTAAGTATGGACTAACCAAAGTCTTATAAAGCTGCAATATGACATCCCGACTCTAGTACTCAATTCCCCTACCAATAAAGGGAAGCATGCCATATGCCTTCTTCTACCCTATCTTTCGGGGATCTATAGACTTGAACCCAAGATCTGTCTGTACATCAATGCTGTTCAGTGTCCTGCCATTAACTATATACTTTTCCTTAATATTTGATCTCCCAAAGTGCAGCACCTCATGCTAACCTGGATTAAACTCCATCTGCTATTTATCTGTCCATATCTGCAACAGATCTATATCCCGCTGTATCCTTCTACACCAGCCACATTTCCACCAATCTTCGTATCATCTGCAAATTACTAAGCCACCCATCTACATTTTCATCCAACTTATTTATATATATCACAAATAGCAGAGGCTCTAGTATGGATCTCTGAGGAATACCACTAGTCATGGACATGCAGCCTGAAAAATATTTTTACACCACTACCCTCTGCCTTCCATGGGCAAGCCAATTCTGAATCCATGCATCTTAATCTTCTGGATGAATCTACCATGAGGGACCTTGTCAAAAGCCTTAACAAAATCCATACAAACAACATCCATTTCTCTAGCCTCATCGATCACCTTTGTCACCTCCTCAAAAATTTGAAACAATTTTGTAAGATATGGCCTGCCCTGCACAAAGCCATGCTGACTGGCCCTAATTAGGTCATGCTCTTCCAGATGTGCCTAGTCTATCCCAAAAAATTCTCTCCAGTAGCTTCCCAACCACTGGCTTGAAACTCACCGGTCGATAGTTTCCTCAATTATTTCTATTTCCCTTCTTGAACAGAGGAACAACTTGCCAGAGCTGAGACCTCTCCAGTGGCTAATGAGGATACAGAGATCTTGGTCAAGGCCCCAGCAATCTCCTCTCTTGCCTCCCTCAGTAACCTGGGGTAGACATGTCAGAGGAGAAAGTGAGGTCTGCAGGTGCTGGAGATCAGAGCTGAAAATGTGTTACTGGAAAAGCGCAGCAGGTCAGGCAGCATCCAGGGAACAGGAGAATCGACGTTTCGGGCATAAGCCCGTCTTCCTGAAGAAGGGCTTACGCTAGACATGTCAGACCCTGGGAACTTATCCACCTTAATGCTCTTCAAGAGATCCAACATCACTTCTTTCTTGATCTCAAAATGCCTCAGCATATTAGCATGCTGCACACAAATCTCACTACCCTCCATATCTTTCTCCTGGGTGAATACTGATGTAAAGTACTCATTTAGGATCACACCCACATCCTCTGTCTCCAAGCACATATCCTCCTTTATCCTTAAGTGCTCCCACCTTCCCCCTAGTTATCCTCATGTGTTTAATGGGTGCATAGAATGCCTTGGGATTCTCTGTGACCCTACTTGCCAAGGTCATTTCTTGGCCCCTGCTTGCTCTCCTAATTCCCTTCTTGAGTACTTTCCTACTTTGCTTATATTCCTCATGGGCTCTGTCCGATTTTAGCTTCCTAAACTGTACAAATGCTTCTTTTGACTAAATTCACAATCTCCCTTGTTATGTAAGGGTCCCTTACCTTGCCATCTTTGTCCTTCCTTCTTACTGGAACATTCTGATCCTGAACTCTCATCAGCAGATCTTTAAACAATTCCCACATCCCAAATGTGGACTTGCTTCTAACAGCTCCTTCCAACTAACACTCCCTAATACTGACTTATTCTGTTCTCCCCCAATTTAGTACCTTTCTGCAAGGTCCTGAGTTATCCTTGTTAATAGTAACCTTAAAACTTAAGGAGTTGTGATGCCCTCCTACTGAAAGTTCAGTCATCTGGTCAGGCTTATTAGCCAATACAAGGTTCAGTATGGCCCCTCCTCTAGTTGAACTATTCAAAGACTGTTTCAAGAAACCTTTTTGGATGCACTTAACAAATTCTGCACCGTTTAAGCCTTTCTCTAAGGGATTCCCAGTCAATACTTGGGGGCGGGGTTAAGGTCATCCACTATGACAAATCTGCTTTTATGATTGTACTCATCTTATTTTTGAGCTCTGTCCAAAAGTGGACAAGGCCTCCAGCATGTCGTTTCTGAATGCAAATGTAACATTCTCCCAGATTAGTAATTAGCAACTCCTCCACCTTTTCTTACTTTCCTCTCTGTCTCGTCTCAAACAACAAAACCCTGGAACATTGAGCAGCCAGTCTTGTCCCTCTCTCAACCACGTCTCTGTCATGGCTGTAATGGCTGCAACAAAGTTCCATGTATTGATGCAGGCTCTAAGCTCATCTGCTGTACCGCTAATACTCTTTGTGTTTAAGTAAACACACTTCAGCCATTAGTACCATCATATTCATTTACCTGTCTCTACCTGCCTTTCTTTATGATTTACTGGTCCTAACATGTACCTTCCCCTCGATCCCTCTACCTGCTGACCTGCTACTCTGGTTCTCAGCCCCATGTCACTCTAGTTTAAATTGTCCCAAGTAGCACCAGCACACTTTCCTGCGAGGATATTGGTTCTCCTCCAGCTTAGGTGCAATCTGTCTTGGTTTGTTTATTTTTTCAGATTGTGGACATGTTAGTTAATTCATAAATTTTGTACAAGTAAAACAAGCCATTATTGGTTTTACAGTATTAATAATTTGAATTTTTTGTTCCTGAAGTGTTTTCCTAAACTTTAACTCCATGACTCAACATTCTTTTAATGAAAGCTCAATTATAACATGACATTTTAACATTTATTTAACTGTGGTCTCTGATCAACAGCTGAGGAGTGAAATTACTTTTGAAATTCAAAATCAAACCGAAGTGAAGATGTTTCAAGGATTTTAAATTCATTTTCAGTTGAGGGAAAAAAATCTATAATCTTACTATAATCTTAAGATTATGAGATAAATTAGAAAATAGAGGCAGAGAAAGCAGAGATTGCCGTGCAAATTCAATCTGTGACAGTTGCTTTTATGCAAGCCATCTTCAAATTGTCTCCTAAGATAAGTGATTGGAAAGTGCAGTCAACACAAATTGTGCAGTTTCCTAGCTGCATTTCTGAGCAGGGACTCCATGCTAGCCTACACGTTTTCAGGGGGAGTTACAATATGGCTGGAGCAGGCATTCTACAACTACTCCTTACCGAGTGAAGATAGAAAATGGCAGGAGATGACCAAGAGTGAGCCCTGTGATGTTCTGATGCTGTACTGGAGATCTGAATTGAGAAGGTGAAAAGGAAGAAATGCAAACTTCATCCACAGAGAACAAGGAGATCTTCCAGGCAAATCCAAAGAAGCTGGTGGAAGCAAGTAGTTATATGGATCTATGCCAGCAGTCAAATCCTGAGGACCATAATGTAGTGACATAAAAAGCTCACAGATCTCATTGTAAGTAGTCAGGCCTGTGAATGTATCTTCAGATTGTCACATCTGAGGCACCACTAGCCTCAGATGCCACACCCTGTCTCATTTGCCAACCATCTCTAGCAAACTCATGCCTACCATTCATAGCTTCACATTATCCTAACACTTAGCATTATGGCAAGCCTCACATAAACAGATCAAACTTGCACACATTCCATCTCTTTGACCATGAAAGCCACATGACTCAAACAGCTTACGTCACAGTCATTTTAAGTCCCAGCATGTTGGAAGGGGACAGTAAGTACTCTTCAGCCGCTGGCTTGGAGCCTCCATCTCAACATGTTGGTGAGCTCCAAGCATCTGAATTATTCCTCCTGCTCACCTTTTATATCAATCCTATTGGACTCACACCTCCTCAAGTCCCCAACTGTGTATCTATAGACATCTATGCCAGATCCTGGCATATGAGGTGACCAGGTCAGGTGTGGTAATTCACTGCCTCCCCACTGAAGCCAGGGCCTCCATAAAGTGGATGAATTCCCCATCCCATCCATGACCCCCTTCTCACCCATCCTTTGCCCTATCCCATCCTTACAGATATTGTTGCCCCCTCTTCACAACTGTCAGCCACTACTGCCTGCAGCTTGCAGCCCTCATTCTTGAAGACTAACTTACCAAGTCTCATTCCCATGGCAAAAACTGCCCTTGGCGCCTCCCTCCCATTTGTCCCCAACCCCACCCCATTTTCTTTTCATTTCTATTGATGGAGCTGATGGAATGATTGTGGCTCAACCCCTGGAGTAACCGTTCTCCCCGTGTCTGCGTGGGTTTCCTCCGGGTGCTCCGGTTTCCTCCCACAGTCCAAAGATGTGCAGGTCAGGTGAATTGGCCATGCTAAATTGCCCGTAGTGTTAGGTAAGGGGTAAATGTAGGGGTATGGGTGGGTTGCGCTTCGGCGGGGCGGTGTGGACTTGTTGGGCCGAAGGGCCTGTTTCCACACTGTAAGTAATCTAATCTAATCTAATCTAAACTTGCCAGCTCCAGACAGAGAGTTCCCAGACCCCTGACTGTATTAGTCCTACCCCTTAGATTGGCTGCTATGGGATCTCAGGACTGACCGTGATCAAGTCCCTGGACTGCAGATGTACAGACACTCACTAAGATTGCTTTGAGTAGTCACCTGACTGGACAATCCACTGAGCTTACATGAGAGGCTGCCTTGACCTATTGTGCCAGGACCCCTGGCTGACAGGTATCTCCCTAAAGATTTGAGACATGGCTGTTTGTTTGCAACCTGTGTGATGTATTTGCCACATAAGCTGCTGCTACATTGTGGAGGTGTGAGATTGATGCAGTACACCTAAGGCAAGACTGAGGACTGTTGACCAGCAAAGCCAGATGACTGGTTGTTTGACTGCAGCAGTTCGTAAGGTAGGGCATGGATGGTATTTGAAAGCAGTTAAGTGCTGAGTGAGTGAGTGCTAAGACAGCAGGTGATGCAGCCTGTTCCCTTCTTTGAGCTGAGTCCCTCTCCATGAACATAAAGTGTCTCTGCTGTAGCCTTTCACTGCTAGTGTTGCCATCAAGGCAGCATTTAATGAGTGTGGCATCAGGGGTCGCTAACAAATCTGGCATCAGTGGAAATCAGGTAGAAAATATCTGGCACAAAAGGATGATTGTCCTGATTGTTGGAGGTCAGTCACCTCAGCCTTTGGACATCTCTGCAGAAGTTCCTCAGGGTAGTGTCCTAGGTCCAAAGGTTTTCAGTTGCTTTATCAATGACCTTTGCTCCACCACAAAGTTAGAGATGGATATTTATGCTGATGATTGCACAATGTTGAGCACCACTCACACCCCCTCAGATGCTGAAGCAGTTCATATTCAAATTGAGTAAGACCTGGGCAATGTCCAAACTTGGGGTGATAAATGGCAAATAACATGTGTACCCACAAGTGCCACACAATGACCATCTCAAACAAGGAAGAATCTAACAACGTCCTCCTGACCTTCAATGACATTACTATCATGGTGACACTGTGGCACAATGGTTAGCACTGCTGCCTCACAGCGCCAGAGACCCGGGTTCAATTCCCGCCTCAAGCGACTCTCTGTGTGGAGTTTGCACATTCTCCCCATGTCTGCATGGGTTTCCTCCAGGTGCTCTGGTTTCCCCCCACAGTCCAAAAATGTGCAGGTTAGGTGAATTGGCCATGTTAAATTGCCCATAGTGTTAGGTGAAGGGGTAAATGTAGGGGAATGGGTCTGGGTGGGTTGCAATTCGCCGGGTCGGTGTGGACTTGTTGGGCCGAAGGGCCTGTTTCCTCACTGTAAGTAATCTAATCTAAATTTGTCGCTATCAATGTCTGGGGATTTGCATTCACTGAAAACTAAAATGTTCTTGGTTACTGTGGATACATAAGTGGGTCAGAAGCTAAGAATTCTGTGGTAAGTGATGTATTGCAATCTCCACGTTGCTTGTTCATCATCTATAAGGCAAAAATGTGATGGGATACTTGTCTGGTTGGGTGCAACTCGCACCATACTCAAGAAAGCTCACAGGTCATAGCTAGGTTGGCAGTTGAAACCCATACAACTATTGATGGAATACAAATATTACCTGAAATGCCAATACCAACAGACGTAGAAACAGAGGTGTGGTTTTTCTGTGGGAGGGAGTGAATGTTTTAGACGATGAATGGGGTACCAATCAAGCAAGTTGTTTAATCCTAGACAATTTTGAGCTTCTTGAGTGTTGTTGAAGCTGCACTCATCCAGACAAGTGAAGAGTATTCCATCACACTCCTGTGCCTTGTTGATGGTGGATATGCTTTGGGGAGTCAGGAGGTGAGCCACATGCCACAGAATTTCCAGCCTCTGACCTGCTGTTATAGCCATGGTATTTATATGGCAAGTCTAATTCAGTTCCTGACCAGTGGTAATCACTAGGATGTTGATGACAGGGATTCAGTGACGGTAATTTTGTTGAAAAGTCAAAGAGAAAGTTAGATTTTATTTTCTTAGAGACACTAGCACTTGTATGGGGCGAAAATGCATGGACTGGTTCACCATCTGAGAGTTCTGAAAGACAGAGTGTTTTGCAACCGTCAGCAATCATCCTGAATTCTGACATTATGTCAGAGGAAAAGGAAAGATCCAGCAGTTGAAGGTGATTCAGCCTAGAGCTTCTCTGCCTCAGAAGACAGTAAAAGCAGGGTCTTTGAATATATTTTAAGACAGAGACAGATAGCTTTTTGTTAGGCAGGGGAATCAAAGGTTATTTGGGGTAGATGGAAATGCGGAATTCAAAACACAAAGGATCAGCCACAATCTTATTGATTGACAGTGTCGGCCCAAGCAACCATATGATCTACTTCTGCTGTCATTTTGATTGTTTTTAATGAGATGATTGGTCTGCAAGTATAGATATCTTTCTTTTTGCTAGATATGTCTCTAAACAGTGAAACATTTTCCCTTGTTGCACAAGGATTTCAGTTTTACTTGGGTTCCTTGATGCCACATTCAGCCAAATGCAATCATTACATCAAGAGTAGCCGTTCTCACCTTGGGAGAACTGGTAGCTCAGTGGGTTGATGCATTGTCTCACAGCCAGAGATTCAAGTCTGACTCCAGGTTTCACTGGCCACAGTGGGAACATCAATGACATGGTTCATTATCAGTCTGCTGAGCCTTACAATTAATCCCCACAGGGACAAAGGTGTGTGTGTGAATATACAAAATGAATGAATTACCTTACCTCTGGAATGTGCCCCTGTTTGATCTTAAATTGCAATGAAGTCTGTGAACAAGTGGTCCTGACAGAAACCAAATTGAACACCAGTGAGCAAGTTGTTGTTGAATAAATGCCCCTTGACAGGATTGATGAGGATATCCTTTTGCTGATGATTAATTGTGGATTAATGAGTTGGTAACTAAACCTATTGGATTTGTTCTGTTTGCTGTGGATAGAATATTCTTGGGCAATTCCACATCTTTGAGTTGATGCCAAATTGTAACAGCTTGGATAAGAACAAACTGGACTTGGAGCAAGAGTCTTCCTTATTACAGCCAACGTCAGGGCCAATAGTCTTTGCAGTATTCAGTGCTTTCAGCCATGCCTGACGTCAGATGGATTAGCTGAAGGCTGGCATCTCTGGGAAGCTCAGGAGAAGGCTACGTTAGAGCATTCACTGACACTTCTATTAGCTAGAGTGTGGTTGCAAATGCTTCGACTTTGTCTTTTGCACTGGTGTTTGTGTGTGTTCTAGCACTGTTGTCAATAAGGATGTTTTAGAGCTTCCCTGTTCAGTTAATTCTAGATTAGAATGGTGCTGGAAAAGCACAGTAGTTCAGGCAGCATCCAAGGAGCAGGAAAATCGACATTTCAGGCAAAAGCCCTTCATCAGGAACAGAGGCAGAGTGCCTGGCCTGCAGGCACTCTGCCTCTATTCCTGATGAAGGGCCAAGGAGCAGGAAAATCGACATTTCAGGCAAAAGCCCTTCATCAGGAACAGAGGCAGAGTGCCTGGCCTGCAGGCACTCAGGATGCTGCCTGAACTGCTGTGCTTTACCAGCACCAGTCTATCTGTGACCTTCATCAGATCCATCTAGAAAAGCTTGCAGAACTGAAATATTGGCTATTAAAGTTAGGGCCTTTTTCATCACAGTGGTTAATTCCTCTCAAGCATATCCTGAATTACTTTTGGGAATGATGACTGTGTATTGTCAAGCTGCTTACCTGAAAACCTATACTGGGCAAGCAGAAATCTTCCCCAGCTAAAAATGAAATAAACCAAGCAAAACCCAATATCTTTAGTCCCTGTTGCCAACACTGTTTCTGATAGTAAATCCATCCCTCTCCCAGGTAGTTCTCTTCATGCAAGCTTGGTTTCGTATTCAGAAACAAGTAACTTCCTAATATGTATCCATCCAATCACTAAGACCGTCTGTGTTCAGCTTTGGAAGATCACTTAACATCATTTCAGCCTTAGACCATCTGCTCCTCATCTGTGCCTTTGTTAACTCTGAACTGGACTATTTTAATGTTCTGCTGGCTAGCTGCCCATATCTACCCTCTATAATCCATAGGTCATCAAAAACTCTGCTGCCCTTTCCTTAATCAGTCAAATTCCATTCACACATTTTTCCTTGATCTAATTGACTCCTGGTTAAACAACATCTCAATTTTTACAGCTCTCATCTTTGTTTATAAATCCTTCTATGGCCTCAAGCAATCAGCTCAAAGCGCACAACTCTCTGAGATGGTGCTGATGCTGTAATTCTAGCTTTTGAGCATCCATAATTCAGTGGGTTCACTCTTGGTGCCTTTGCCAACAACAGCCACAGCTTGAAGCTCTGGAATTCCCTCCCTAAATCACTCCATCTCTTTACATCTCTTTAAGACATTTCTTAAACCTACCTCTTTGTTTCCTTATGTTGCAAACTTTGTTTTGTAATGCTCCTGTACAGTGCCTTAGGACATTTTACTGTGATAAATGCATTGTAGAAATGTAAGCTCCAGTGCCTGATTGTCATTATGCCATGGAATTTTTTTAAAACCTATCTAAGAAGGCAGGGGATGGTTTAATCTTTCTTCTGAAATATGCCTGTTCTGATCAGGCAGCACTTCCTTTGCACACCACTGAGGTAACAGTCTATGATATCCTTACATAAGCAGACAACGCCACATACCTTAGCACCAGTAATGCCATCACAGATATGTTATAGATAAAAGTCTCAAAAAATTATTGTTTTTCTATGGATTGGCACCTATCATCCCCCCAGTTGATTTCAGGATGTAGCTTAGGAAAGAAGAAGGGTCTGCCTGAAGAAGGGTCACGGGCACAAAATTTTTAACTCTATTTTCTCTCCACAGATACTTCCAGACCTATTAAGTTTTTTTCAGCAATTTCTGTTTTTGTACTGAAGAGAAATCTGCCACTGAGTGAGTTGATGTCCCTATTTATAACTCGTAAACTCAAAAGCGTCAGCTAAAAATGCATTACACAATTCAATGTTCCTTCCTTAAGAAAGCAACATCTTCTTCTAACTGCACCGAGCAATACTGGATAGATCCTCCAGCAGAACTGAAAACTAATTCTGGACGTTTTCAACAAGGTGAGTATTTGTGAAGTCAGGCAATTTCGTGTGGTTTCAAATACAATCTGGCAATCAGTTTATCATTAAATTCAGGCCTTAATTTAGCACTGCTGCCTCACAGCACCAGGGACCTGGGTCCAATTCCAACCTCGGGTGACTGTCTGTATGGAATTTGCACATTCTCCCCGTGTCTGCATGGGTTTCCTCCAGGTGCTCCGGTTTCCTGCCATAGTCCAAAGATGCGCAGATTAAGTGAATTGGCCATGTTAAATTGCTCATAGTGTTCAGGGATGTGTACGTTAGATGCATTAGTCAGGGGAAATGAAAAGTAATAGGGCAGGAGAATGGGTCTGAGTGGGATACTGTTCAGACAGTTGGTGTGGACTTGTTGGACTGAATGGCCTGTTTCCACACTTTAGGCGTTCTATTTATGAAAACAACCCGAGCAACCTGGTAAGAGCAACTTGGGTAACTAACACGACATCAATTGATCATTCGACTGCATCTGAATAACAATACATTAAAATTTGTGATGCAATCTATCCATATTAATGCTCTCATACCAGCAATGCTTGTTTTCATCTTTCCTCTTGTTTGCATTCTTAGCTAGCTAAAACCATTCCTGTTCTTTGGAGTCTTTATCCAAACATAATTTGACTTTCTCTATAACTTTTTGTGCAAGGGAAGTACAAAATTATTGGTAATAAAGCATTATTTTGTGTCCCAATTTAAGTTGTTAATTAGCCATCTCCCATGAGGAACTGTGGGTAAGATCTCTATCAGAAAGAAATGATTAGTCATATAGCTTGGGGAGGCCCACTCTACATCAAGTTTCCCCCAGCCCCACCTCCCTCCCATTTATGTCTCAGCACCCCGGCCCATAAACCTCATTCCTGATGAAGGGCTTATGCCCCAAAACGTCAATTCTCCTGCTCCTCGAATGCTGCCTGAACTGCTGTGCTTTTCCAGCACCCACACTCTCGATTCTCCATCAACCATGGGACAGGTCACAAATCTACTTCAATCAAAGTAGCAATTGAGGCCACACTGTTAACTTCATTGAACCAAATGCCAGATACAGAGCCAATTGAGCGAACTGAACTCTATTTCCCGATTCACATTGTGCTATCTGATCTCCAGCATTATGCAAGTTCCAGTGGTAGCAGGGTCTGTTAACTGGCAATGGGAAAGTGAGCCTAGATTCCTGGTCATAGGAATAACTTTGAATAGCTTGCTGACAGAAGGAGATGCTTTGGGAAAGGTATTTGAGGACATCCAATGCTGAAAGACCATTATGGAAACCGGTATGGAAAGGATGAGGAAGATTGCAGAAAAGAACTAGAAAGAAAGGTTGCTCAGGAGAAGATGTTGGACAGAATTCCACAGAATCTACCATCTCATTTTCTCTTGATTCCTCCTCCATAAATGAGAGTAAAAGAAAGATTTGACAGTCTGTGTCGGTCCATTATTCATTTTTCCGTATCATGACTGATTTACATTTGTACAAAGAGACAAAACTGCATTGTTCATTTCTGAAGAATAGATATCTTTTTGATCTCTGATATAAGAGTGCCAACCTCATGAATGCCATGGGTGATTTTCTGGAATCAGCAGTCAGAACAGATCACAGATCCTTTATTCACTAATGCATGCAGTGAATCACTTTCATTGTGAAGATGATTTCAACATGACATATTACTTGAGCTGCAATCAGCCCATCGTACTGGATATTGATTTTTCTCTGTTAATTACTGATAATCATCTACTGAGTTAACTCAGCTTCTTGCTGAACTGTATCTCTGTCATGTGCAGGATTCAGTGTGGTTGTAAGATATTGCTCTTTGAACAGGGGTAACTGAGTTGACCCACAAAGACAAAGGAATGGCATGGCAAGTTTCTCACTAGTCTATGGCATGTTGCCAACTAAAAGAAGCTTACGACTTATTAAATGTCTTGTTGATGCCAATATACCTTATTAGTGTTCAGTTTTCTATCTTACCAAAATTGTCAAACAAATCAAACATCTAGGAATTCAAGATGAAAACCAAGTGGGCATCTGGTGAATTCACTCACTGTTTGCCCTGAAGGGCATACACATTAGACACTGAGCATCAACTTCTCAGGGCACTGGATAAATGACCCCATGTCCACGGATATTGGAATTCAATGCGCACCAGCTTCTAAGAAACCTCATGGCCCATCTCTGATGCACATACAGGACACTTATGCATATCAATGCTGCATCTTGGGCTGCAGCAGTGACCATCATTGGAATTCTGCAGCAAGGACGTAGTGGGCTCAGGGACACGCACCCAGCTCATGGACCGAACCAGGCTCTTTGCTCACCGTCATAGTGCTCACTCACTCTGAGCGTACCTGTACTGTTGCAGCAGTCCGGCAATGTATCACCTTGCCATTTTGTCCTCCCCCCCCCAGCTGTACAGCTACATTGTGTTGCTATTTACTGCAGATTCAAAAGAAGGAAGTTCGCCAAAGCTGTCAATAGGCTTCAGTCAAGTGGAAGAACCTTCCTGACACAATATGACAAGGGCCGCCTCCAATACCACGTCAGGGGCTTGGAAATGCTTACTCAGCTACTCCGATAGTCAGAGTCAATGTGCTGCCCATGTACTTCATATAAGGAACGAAGAGCTGAATGTCAGACAGCTCCTCACCTGGCTTGAGTCATTCTGCCCTATTGTGGGGTATTTTCTTCCTGGGATTAAAGAGAGGCAAGTATTAAGGGAGATGAGAGTGGTTGGCACAGCTGTTAGTATTGGTCACTGACTATCTTCCTATATGGTTGTGCATTCCTCTCAGCTAAGACTGCTTTAACCCATGTGGCGCCGTCAGGACAAACTGGCATGATCCACCCCTGAAAGTCCTGCCTATGCACCATCCCATCCAGCAGGACATTGCCCTCAAAGCAGGGCAGTGAATTCTCCCTGTTTGCGATGTCTGGGGTAAATGTCAGGAAGCATGCAGGGCAGCTCCAGATTGACAGTGCTTGTCCAATTACACAACCACCTTCTTGAGGTGTGGCCACAAGTGACGTTGGTGAATTTCAGGACATCTGCTGAGTGTGTAGTTGTTCCGGGAACTGACCGTAGTAAAATGGGGCCAGAATCAGGTATAATGTGCATCGGAGGAGTGGGATTGATAATCAATGAGGTGAGTACATTCAGATATGCTGAGAAAACTCGCTAGATCTTGTCGCAGAAATTCCTCCAAAAATCTCAATGCAACCCGGATTTAGCCTAAAAGCATAATATTCAGGCTAGTATCCAGTTTGCTTTGTAGTGCTGCTGTGATACCACTTGGGACATCCATTGTGTTAAAAGCACTATCATTATAAAGATTTATAAAATCATGAATGGCATGGATAGTCTGAATAGCCAAGGTCTTTTTCCCAGGGTAGGGGAGTCCAAACCTAGGGGGCATAGGTTTAAGTTGAGGGGGGGGAAGATTTAAAAGGTATATAAGGGTTAACTTTAACACACAGAGGGTGGTGCATGTATGGAATGAACTGCAAGAGGAAGTGGCGGAGGCTGGTACAATTACAACATTTAAAAGGTATCTGAATGGGTTCATGAATAGGAAGGGTTTACAGGGATATGGGCCAAATGCTCGCAAATGGAACTAGATTAATTTAGGATATCTAAATGATGGGCATGGATGAGTTGGACTGAAGGGTGTGTTTCTGTCCTATACAGCTCTATGCCTCTATGGCTCTGTAAATGCTAGTCACTCTTTAGTCACCCATCCTTGACATGAAAGCAATGGTGTGATTTTTGTGGGATTCATGTGAGTTTTTAAAATCACTGTCACTTAAGAATGATGGTCGTGTTATCCTTCATTATTCACACTGTTAACCATACCCCACTCAAAAGCTCCAGAAATCTGTGGGTTCTCAGCACACTTTTGGAATGTTGTTTTAAACAGAAGCCGTGAGTAGAGACTGGATTGTTGCAAAAGCCATTTCTCAACAGTGCTATACTTAGGCTTCACACTTTCATGAGTTTGCATCACAGCCCCATTCAGAAATGCATTGACATTGGCTCAGAAAGAAAAAAAAATCTGTGCTTCTTCATTGCAATTCTCACCACAGTGTATTTTGATTAGCAATGCAGGGGAAAATGAAGAACTTTATCAAATATGAGACTGGTGTACCTGCATACAGCTAAACTAGCACTGGGAATCGCTAATCTCATGCTGTCAGAAAATCTGGGCCAAGGACAGCAATGGTCAAGGCAGTCCATCGCTATCACCTTGACAGCTAGGGGATGGTCAATAAATGCAGGCCTGTCAGCATCAAAAGAACATCTTTTCTAAAAAAAAAGATACATTGCCCTGCATGGTTATTGACCACCATTTGCCTCCTGAGTAGCTATAGTTCAGCAAGCTGCATTCAATTCAGATATTCTGTCAGCATCATCAGTGAACTTTGACAAGCCTGTGGACCTCATTCCCCAGATGGAGACATATCATGGAACCCCTGTTCACTTTCTGAAGCGATTGAGATGCTGTGAATTTAATATCAACTGCTCAGCCACAGCATGCTCGGGTGCACGAAAAGACTTCCTAACATAGTTCTTTCGTGAGCTGAAAGTGTGCTCATTACTCATATCACACAGCAGCACCTCAACCCCTGAGCCTTTGATGTACTCAACAATTGCGAAGGTGAATTTCAGTAGACAACTGTCCTAGTTAAAGATGCCTACAGTGCAGCCTGCTGTTATTTCACCACATGTACAAACAGAAAAGCTAACTTAACAGGATATGTAAAAATAAGCAGTCGATGAATTTTATTCATTCTTTCTTTCCACACTGCTTATATTAAAGATGCAGGAAGATTGAACAGTATTTGATCAGGGCAGGGTGTCATTGATAGCAAAATAAATGTAATTTATTCAACAAAGGGATGTCTGTGGTTATTTGTGTGCTGAGTAGGATAGAAAATTCATAAAAGCTTTGCAAAATAAAAATAATCCAACAATTGTTAATTAATAACGTTATCAAAAACCTGCCGGAAATTGGAATCTGTGGTGAATATTAAATGTTCATAACCGGACAAAAACAGCTGAAAATATTTACCATCTCCAAATGGTTAATTTAATCAAAGTGATGTTATCTGCAGCTCTCTTCTCTACCAATTAGGTCAATGCCCAGTGGAGTTTAAGATACATTGATTATACAAAGTCAGAACAGTTTTTTTTTCTGTGGGTCAGTTGCTAATATTAGGATTGTTGTTTTAAGTCACTACTTGTTCTATTAGTTAATAAAATGCTCCATGAGACACTGCTGTAAAATTCTGGACAATGAATCTCTGTCTGTAATGGTAATAAATCAGCCAGACTCCAAGGAAGACACAGATCCCAGCAAGCAGATTTATGGTCCAGGCAGGTATTTATGATGAAATGTTGAAGGCCAATCTTTTGAATGATAAGGAATATACATGTCACATTCAAAATAATATCCAAAACTTTCCACTCATTTGAAAAATTGCTGAGCTGTATTGGCTATCTGGCCCTGTTGTATGTCTGTCTGACTGATGTGTTAACTGTTCTTTTAGCTGGTTGACATGTTGACTTTGACTGTTCTTGGACAGTGTACAAGCATAGCTTGTTGGTTCAGCTTCCCAGCCATCTCATTATATCAGGAAGCTTTGAAAGGGAGCCAGATGGATTGGTACCAGCAAGGCAAGAGGCCAGTGCTTCAAAATCCATGTAGAACAAACACTAATCTGGGGTCAAAGGGGCAGAGAAACAGGACAGGACATATGGCTGGAGAAGATCATTTGAGTAAGGTGGAGAGAGGTCATGAAATAATTACTGTAAGCTGAATGATTAACATCATTGTGTGAGAGGATTCGTGGTACCATAATAAACACCAGAAGCTGCTTGACAATAAACCTGTTGTATGAACACAATAGTTAATTATAGAGGTAATGTTTCATTAGGTTTTAATGCATATTCAAAACCAATGCATACAAGTGTCCTGAAATGTTGTGTGACGTGTTTTGCTACAAATAACATCATCTTGGAACTATTTTGAATTAGCCATTGTAGGGTCAGATTAAAAAACAAACTGAATGTTGGAGATACATGCAAACCTGCAAACAAACCAATTAGGAGCAGGAGTAGGCCACTCGGCCCCTCAAGCCTGCTGTGCCATTCAATAAGATCTGTTCTTATTATTCCACATTCCTGCCTACCCCTGTTAACTCTGCATCTCAGATAGTCAGATAAATGGATCCTTTTCAGGTTGACAAAATGTAATGAGTGGTTGCATCCGTCTCTAATTGAGAATCAACCACATTGCTATGTGTCTGGAGTCACCTGGAGGCCAGACCAGGTAAGGATGGCAGATTTCCTTCTGTAATGGACATTAGTGATCCAGATAAGTTTTTCCAATAATCAACAATGATTTCATCGTCATCATTTGGGGTGGTGGCACAGGGACTCACAACACTAGGAACCTGGGTTTGATTCCAGCCTCAGGTGACTGTCTGTGTGGAGTTTGCACATTATCCCTGTGTCTGCGTAGATTTCTTTCAGGTGCTCTGGATTCCTCCCACAGCCCAAAGAGGTGCAGGCCAGGTAGATTAGCTGTGGGAAATGCAGGGCTAGAGTGAAGGGGTAGGGGTGCTCTTCATAGGGTCAATGTGGACATGATGGACTGAATGATCTCCTTCCACATTGTAGGGATTCTATGAGCCATGATTCCAAATTAGACTGTTAATCCCAGATTTCTTTTTATTCAATTCAAATTCCACCATCTAATTTGAACCTAGGACATTACCTGGGTCTCTGGATTAATAATCCAATGATAATATCACTCAGCCATCACATCCCCTTTTGCTTAAGCTACGAAGATAGAAAAGTAAGTTGTCAAGAGGACTCAAGGAGGTTACAAAAAGATAACAATAGGTTGAGTGAGTGGCAAATGGTGAACAATGTGGAAAAATGTGAAGTTGTCCATTTTGTCAGAAAGAATAAATAAAAACATATTATCTAAATGGGGACAGATTTTATAGTGGTCTGAGCTGAAGTGATCTGGTAGCACTCATGTATGAACCACAAAAGGTTTGTATACAAATAGATTTGCAAAGTACTTGCTGTCCTTGAATATACTAATATTTTGTGTTGCATGAGCTAGGACACCCAAATCCCTCTGCATTTCAGAGCTCTGCAATTTCTCACCATTTAAACAATATGCTTCTTTTTGTTCTTCGTTCTGAAATTGATAATTTAACATTTTGTCACATTATACTCCATTTGAAAGATCTTTTCCATATTAATCTATCTACAATCTCCTTACAGCTACCTTACTCCCTCTTTATGACTTACTTTCCTATCTATTTTCATGTCATCAGAGAATTTAGCAGCCATCCCTTCTGTCCCTTAATCCCAGTCATTTGTAGAAGTTGCAAACGGTTGAGGTCCCAGCACACACCATTCATTCCATATTACCAACCAGAAAATTACCCACTTATGCCTGTTTCATGTTTCCCATTAGCCAGCCAACCACCTTTTCATGCTAATAATCAACATCCTACACCATATGCTTTTATTTTCTGCAATAACATTTTATGTGCCAACTTATCAAATGCTTTCTGGAAATCTAAGCACAATCCATCCACTAGTTAAACATGATTTCTCTTTCACAAATCATGTTGCCTCCCCCTGACTACATTGATTTGTTTTCTAACTTCCCTGCGATATCATCTTTAAACTAGAATCTAACAGCTTTCAAATAGCAGATGTTAAACTTAAATGGCCTGGACTCATCTGTTTTCTGCTTCCATCCCTTTTTGAACAAACAAGTTACATTTGCTACTTTCTAACCACAAGGAACCTTTCAGGAATCTAAGGAGTTTTGAAAAATTAAAAACAATGCATCAAGTATCTCTCCCTAAACTCTATCTCTTAAGGCCTTAGAGTGAAGATTGTCAGTTTTTGGGATTGTATCAACCTGAAGCTCTAACAATTAGTTCAGTTGATTGTAATTTACTTGAATTCCTCACTCCCTTCTTTTTCTGGGTTTAACAGCTATTTCTAAACTAACTCTACAGTTACTCGATCCTCTATAGCGAGCTGCTGCAAAATACTTCTTCAATTTATCTGGCAACCCCTTTTCTCCCTTGTTAATTCAATTTCTATGAGACCACTTTCTATAGGAATTCTGTGTGGATGCAGAGGATGTAGGCAGAATTCTAAATGAGTATTTTGTCTCTGTCTTCACACAGGAGAGGGGCGATACCAATATTCTACTGAGAGAGAAGGAGTATGAAATATTAAAATAGCCTAATGCCAAATGAAGTACTGCACAGGCAGACACCCTTTGAAAATGGATTAATCTCCAATGACAGAGGATTAACATAAGTCAGGAGGAAATAATGGATGCGCTGATAATAATTTTCCAATCTTTATTAGATACTGGTGATGTATTAGAGGACCAAAGGTCTGTTAATATTGTACCATTATTTAAAAAAAAGGTCATGATTTGGAGATGCCGGAGTAGGACTGGGGTATACAAAGTTTAAAAATCACACAACATCGGGTTATAGTCCAACAGGTTTAATTGGAAGCACTAGCTTTTGAGCACAATGAAGGAGCAGCGCTGTTGGACTATAACCTGGTGTTGTGTGATTTTTAACTTAAAAAAAGTGTGTGTGGGATAGGCAACATAATCATAGGCCAGTGAATTTGACTTTGACAGTGGGTTAATTATTGTAATGAATTCTGAGACTCAGGAAAAACTGAGAATGTTTCTAAATGTCACTTAGAAATACATAGAGTAATCAGGGACAGTAGCAAGGTTTTATTAAGGGAAGATCTTGACTTACGAACTTAATTGAAGCTTTTTAAGGAAGTAACAAAGAAAATTGATGAGAGGAGTGTAATGATTGTTGGCTGCATTTGTTTTCCAAAGGTATTTGACAAAGTCCCATATGACAAACTGGTCAAGAAAGGAAAAGCTCACCGGATACAGGGAAATGTGACAAGTTGGAATTTAAATTGATTCAATGACAGAAAGCTAAGGTTAATGGTCAATGGATGTTTCTGCAAATGGAAAGCTGTTTCCAACACATTCCACATGGCTCAGTGTTAGGTCCCTTGCTGTTTGTTGCATATTCTAATGGTTTAGACATAAAAAGTGGGGGTGGGCTGCTCTGGATATGTCATTGACCCAAGGATTGTTTATACTGAAGAGGATAGCCATCAACTCCAAAATGATATTAATTATTTATTTGAATGACTGGATGGTATTCAATGTAGAGAAGTATGAAGTAATACACTTAGGGAGGGCAATAAAAAAGAATACACAATAAACAGGAGGATATTTAAAGGGAAGCTAATGGCTTTCCTTTATTGGTTGAAGGGTAGAATAGCAAAGCAGGAGTGTAATGCTTCAATAGAATAAAACGCTAGTAGGCTGGAATTTTGCCCACAGTTCTGATCACAGCCTTACAGGAAGGACATAATTGCACCAGAGAGAGTGAGTTGAGATTTATAAGACTGAGGTCTGACAATTGCAGCAAAAATTGGATAGGCTAGGGCTATTTTCCTTAGAACAGAGCAGGCCGACATGTACAAAAAGACCTGTTTATCCTAGAGAGAGGTATATTGTTGGGGTATTGGTCTGTGGGGAAGAGAGGGAGAGAGGGAGGATAGTGGTTGGGGTGTTGGGTGGGGGTGGCAGTGCACAGATTTAAGATACTTGGTGGAAAGGTTACAGGGGACATGAAGAAAATCTTTTTCATCTCGAGGGTGGTGGGTGTCCGGATGTCACTGGCCAGTCTGGTGGAAGAGGCAGAAACCTTCAATTCATTTAAAAAAGTATGTGCATCAGCACCTGAAGTGCTGTAACCTGCAAAACTGCAGACCAGGTGCTGGAGGTAGGATTGGAATGAATAGCCAGGCATTTTTTCAACCAAGGGTTGAATGGCCTGCTATAACATTTGTACAGTTCTATAGTTCAAGGATAAATTCTCATACTGTTAACAGCTTTTTTAAACATGTTCATAAAAACTCTTGCTACCAGTGTTTATATTTCCAGTTATCTTCCTCTCTCATTCTCATTTTGTCCCTCCTTATTAACCTTTTAGTCACTCTGTTAAATATTTTTATTCTGTCCAACCTACAACAAACCAACAATATTTGCTTTTTCTTTAAATGTGACAATATCTTAGCTTTTTCATTAACCTTTGGTGTTGGATTTGGATCTCTCAGTAGCCTTTTTCCTTTTTCATTGAAATGTACCTATGCTGTGTATTCTGAAATATTCCCTTAAATGTCTGTCACTGAATTTCTATTGGCCTACGTTTTCCCTAATTTGCCAGTTTGCTTTGTTTCTACGTCCTCATAATTGCCCTTACATAAGATTAAAATAGTACTATTGCATTCAGTATTGTCTCACTCAAAATGAATATAAAATTCAACTGTATTCTGTTGCTGCTCCCAAATGCCACCTTCACAATGAGGTCATTAATTAATCCTATCTTGGTGCCCAGAACCAGGTCTAGTATAGTCTGCTCTCTGGTTGGCTCCAAGACATGTTGAACATTCCAAAAACTCCTCATTGAGACAACCCTTGCCGATTTGATTTTTCCAATCTACATGAGTGTTGAAGTTCCCCATGATTATAACAGTAGATTTTTGACAATCTCCCATTATTTCTTCTTTTAATACTCTATCCAATCATGTGGCTAATGTTGGAGAAAACCATGCACCATTCCAAGTGTCTTTATATTTCTCATTTCTATTCAAACCCCTCCTACATTCTGATTTTCAGAACTTAGGTCATCCCTCCTTATTCAGTTAGTATCAGTATTAATTAACAGAGCTAGGCCTCCACCGTTTCCAGACTTTCTGATCTTCCGAAATGCCATATACTTTTCAGTTTTCACATCCCAACCAAAGTCATCTTGTGGCTAGTTTAAGCCGGGCAGTCATAGAATCTTATAGCATGGAAACAGACCTTAAGTCCAACTCATTGGCACCAACCAGATATCCCAATCTGACCTTGTCCCATTTGCCAGCATTTGGCACATGTCCCTCCAAACTCTTCCTATTCATATACCATCCAAATGCCTTTTAAATGTTGTAATTGTACCCACCTCCACCACTTCCTCTGAAAGCTCGTTCCATGCATGCACCACCCTCTGTGTGAAAACGTTATCCCTCAGGTCCTTTTTAAATCTTTCCCTTTTCACCTTAAACCTATATCCTCTAGTTTTGGACTCCCCCACCCCAGGGAAAAAACTATTTACCCTATCCATGCCCCTCATGATTTTATGAACTTCTATAAGGTCATCTCTCAGCCTCTGATGTTCCAGGGAAAAAATCCCTAGCCTTTTCAGCCTCTCCCAGTAACCCAAGGCCTCCAACCCTGGCATCGTCCTTGTACATCTTTTCTGCACCCTTTCAAGTTTAACAACATCCTCCCTCCACAAAGGCGATCGGAATTGTATGCAGTAATCTAAAAGTGGCCTTACCAATTTTCTGTACAGTTGCTGCAGGATGTCCCAACTCCAATAATCAATATTTTGACCAATGAAGGCCAGCTTGTCAAATGCCTTCTTCACCACACTGTCTGCACGTGACTCTACTTTCAAGGAACTATGCACCTGCACCTCTAGGTCTTTTTGTTTGGCAACACTCTCCAAGGCCCTAACATTACAGTATAAGTCGTTCCCTGGTTTGCCTTACCAAAGTCAACATCTCACATTTATCTAAATTAAATTCCATCTGCCACTCCTCGGCCCATTGGTCCATCTGATCAAAGTCCTGTTGTACTTGAGATAACCTTCTTCGCTGTCCACCACACCATCTATGTTGGAGTCATTTGCAAGCTTAATAACTATACCTTCTATGTTCCCATCCAAATCATTTATATAAAAAACGAAAAGCAGTGGACCCAGCACTGATCTTTGTGGCACACCACTGGTCACAGGCCTCCTGTCTGAAAAGCAACCCTCCACTGTCTCCTACCTTGAAACCAGTTTAGTATCTAGTTGGCTAACTTCCCCTGGATCCCATGTGATTTAACCCTACTAGGCAGTCTACCATGCAGAACCTTGTCAAACACTTTGCTGAAGTCCAGATAGACAATGACTACTGCTCTTCCCCCATCAGTCTTCTTCGTTGCCTCTTCAAAAATCAAGTTTGTGAGACATGATTTCCCACTTACAAAGCTACGTTGACTATCCCTAATTAGTCCTTGCCTTTCCAAATGCATGTAAATCCTGTCCCTCAGAATCCCCTCCAACAACTTACCCACTACTAACTTTTTTGTGATTCCTATCAATGTTTAGTAATTTATTTCTATTTAGGCTGTCATCTGATCTGTTTTGTTTTGAATGTTATGTACATTCAGATACAAAGTCTTTAATTTTGTACTTTATTTTTGTAACCATTAGCCCTTGACTTATTTGTGCTACCTGCTCCTTTCTGTCATGGTCTATGTATTATTTCTCACATAAACACTTTTCTCTCTCTTCCTTTATCTTGACCCTTTAACATATCACATTTTCCAATTTAGTCTCTTCCCACCAATATTTAATTTTAAACTTTCTCTATGTCCCTAGAATACACCTCGCTAGAACATCAGACCAAGAAAAAGTCATCTCAAAGGAACAATTCCCAATTTCCCAATATTGGTAGAGATTCAGATCAGAAATAATTATGAAAAATTCTGTGCACAAATTCTTGTTATATTTTCATAATTGTGAAATAAAGCACTGTCATGAAGGCTCTGCTCTGCTTTTCTAAGTTGCCATTATTCTGTGAAGTCTCACAAAGAGCACCACGCTGAAAGATCCATCAATCTGTTTTTAGTCATTTTGGTTGAATAAGGAATATTGACTATGATACCAGCAGAGCAGCATCTGTGATAATTAAGTAATCTTTTACAATTGCACAGGGTGGTCAGCCTAGACCATGTGCTCAATTGCTTAATTAGCTCTTGAAATCAGAAACATCAATGGTAAATGTAGAGACGATCACTTTTTTTTATATTTTTCTCATTTTTGGTTTGGAACTGTGGGTTGAAGTTATGAATTGAACTTTGAACAGCAGTTTGTTTAAAAGAAAAGGGAGCAATATTAATGTTTTCTGTTGGGAAGTGGCTTGGAAAATAACACAACTTACTCACTGACCAAAGGACACTCTAGACATAACAGCACTGAGCTGTTGCTATGTTTGAGCTGGCAGCTGGTTAGATGTTGAATTGATCAATCAAAGGAGAACCTGTTCTGCTTGGTTGTGGTAGGAAGCATTGATTTGTTTTTGGAGAATTCCAGAGATAGTGCTGCTTGGTTTTGCTGTCACTCTAGTTATCAAATGGTTGAAGGTTCTGTGAAAAAAATCCCATTCTGTAAGGAATACATAAATATTTCTAGAAGTCAGCTAAAATTGTTTGCATAAACTGGTGACTTTCAAATTCAAGTAAGATATACAGTTCTAATGCCTGTAGCTAACACATTGTCTAAGTATTTCATGAGGGCCAGGTATCAATTGTCAAAAACTGTTTATCACACTGGCAAATTACAATTCTTAATTTATACATTATCTGTGAGTAGTGGGTATGAACAGAAGACATTTGGGACTTTAGATCATAGATATTACTTAGATTACCCTGTTGTTTATAAGTATTCTGCTAAAGTTGCAACATTAAAAATAAATTGCTAACTTTTGAGTTATAAACTTGATGTCATGGACCTGCTATTTGTCAGAACAATTGGTCAGTTTGAAGGGTCATTGAATGTTTTAATTTCACTGTGTTGTGAATGCAGTGATTGTGAGGCTGATTTGGTTTAATTTGCTAGTCCTACGTCCAAACGTGTAATGTTTCCAAGCAAGCTAAGAGAAAATGACAACATTTCACATTCTACAGAACTGAATTGACCTTTTCTCATTTCATATTGTGCATACTTACATTAAATTGAAATATGACTTCAGTTCTAATGTAAGCTCAACCTAAAAATTCATCTGTGCCTTATTGATATATTGACTATTTTTCAGTATTTTCCTTCATGATTTTTTTTGTTGCATTTTAAGTAGCTGATTTATTCTACCTCTTTTTTACAAATGAGTGTAGTGCAGTTTCATTTATGCAATGGCTGTGAATCTGTTATTAAGCTGCATTGAAACATTGTCTGCAATTCTTTGAAGAATGACAATGGTTGAATGACGCACCTCCAACATTCATTAGCTCTGGGTATTTATCTACTTCAGAATACAACACATGGGAATTATATCTTACGTGGGACAAAGAAACAAAATTTACAGTCTTGAATGAGATACTGATCTAACACACTAGTAAGGAATTGAGATACTGCCTTATATTTTCTTTTCTATGTTTCAAACTAGATTGTGGAACCATGTGACATCTATCGGAAATTGCATTTTTGCTTGCTCCATCACATCAGGAGTGATGCAAACAGCAGATATCATTGATCAAATTAAGTTCTGCAGCTAAGAGTCAAATGCAGTTTTGTTTTTCTGAAGGAACTGTTTCAACTTTGAATAAAATTCCTGACATCCATGAATTTCCATCGTTTTTACAAATTGTTCCAAAGTTATCACTAGGTGAGGAGGGGGAATTAGCTGTCCTCTTTGTAACTCCCCTCTCACTCAATCAAATTCTTTCTCTAGCACACAGCTATGACACTTTAAATAAAGCATAGATTGCTAGAAAATGAGAGAGCCCAATTACCATGGTTTTCTTGAGTGAGAAAAGGGAAACTTTGTTATCTTCTAACCCATGGAAAAAAATAATAAAAATGTGACATTACACACACACACACACACATTGGGAGAATAAAAATTTTGCAGTTTAACAGTTGTGAGAATTTTTGAGAACTTAGATTCTTACTTGAGATGATAGTTGATTAATGTTTGTCTAGTAACATTGGTAGTGACAACGTTTATTGATATCCTTGAGTTTCTGTGATTGGTTCTTTTCCCAATTTGCTTTAGAATGGGCACTGTCTTCTGAAATGAGTGACAAGGAGAGGAGGCAAGAGAGAATCTTCCAATACTTATTAACAAATCAATGATTCTTATCTGTGCTGTGCTGCTCAAAAGCAGTTGCTGAAATATAGTTTGATATGTATTTCTCAGTCGAACTCCGTTGTCTTTTTAAGCTGGTTAACAAATTTTGTTTTAGCCTTTCACCTCCAAATACGTGAAATTATGTGAACTAAAACTGGAGATTTAAATATTTTGACCATAACTTGATTGCCTGGTTTCAATACCTTTACAATAGAATGGCAATTTTAATGTAGATGGGTTTACTTGGGTCTCACAAACAATCCAAACAGCCATTTTCCATCAGTATTTGTCCCTCGTAAGTCTCTGACAAGCCTCAGATACAACAGTCAGATGACGGGTGTTAAAGTTTTCATTACAGACAATTTTTGCAAATGAACTACTTCAGCTTGAGAATAAGGATGCTTCAGATGTTACATAAATATTGTATTCTGACCCAACCAAGCTAAAGGTTAGGTTATAGCTCATTTGGGAAGATGCTGGTGTATAAGTAATGTCATTGGATTAGGAGTGTCAGGCTAATTCTCTGGGAAATGTCTGGAATATAAAGTTAGTGACAGTAATGATGAACATGACAACTATCAATGATTGTAATTAAAAACACATCTGTTCACTAATATCCTTTAGGCAAGTAAATTTGCCATGCTTACCCGACTGCAGATTTACTTTGATGTGGTTGACTTTTAACTGACCTTTAAAAGGAAAGAACTAATTTTAAGGGCTATTAGGGATGGACAACATAGGTATATCATGTTTGTTGTTTAAAAGTCATGCATTTGGCTAATTTTTTCAGGGTAAGCAAAATCTGAAAAACCTATGTTTTAATCCATGTAACGTTAAGGTATCTAAACTTCAAACTGAGGAGAACAGAAAGATGAAGACAGCAGGGAGGATGAGGAGATGGGAAACCATCAGATTAAAGAATTGAAGGTGGCTTTCCCAGTTCAAGGACGGTTATAGAATTGCAGCACTCAGGAATAGATGAGGTAACCATCAGACAATGGAACAGAATCAAAAAAATAGAAGATGATCATGGTGGTTTGCAGTTTGTTGTCTCACAGGTGAGTGTGGGACTAGGAACTACAAAGCTGAAAGACCAGATGGCAAGCACCTGAAAGTATAAAGCAGAAAACCTGTGGGAACTTACAGCTGCCATTTGATCAAACTGAATACTTAGTGTAAAAGCAGGAAGCAATAACAGGAACAAAGAATGAGGTTTGAACAATAGTGGACCAGAATAGACCTAATACCTATGTAAATGTAGTAAAGAGAACCTGAAACAGAAAATATCAAATGCCCTCTTACAGGTACAATGGCTCATACTTCTCTGAATTGAATTCCATTTGCTACTTTCCCATCTTCCCGCAGTCTTTAGTTTACTTTCTCAAAATCTACCACACTGCTGATCTTTGTATCATCTGCAAGTTTCTTAAATACACCCCAGACATTTAAATCTAAGTCATTAATGTATTTGTCATGCATATACTTACACAATTATTAAATTTGAATTTGATAAATCACCCTGGAATATATAGCCACCCTATCTAAAGGTGACCATGAAATTATAATTGATTGTTGTAAAAACCCATCTGGTTTACTGATTTCATTTTGGAAAGGAAATCTGTAATCCTTTCCTGGTATGGACTATATGTGACTCCAGATCCACAGTAAAGTGACAGACCTATCAGCTTAGCAAGCCACTCAATTCAAAGGTAATCATGGATGAGTAAAACAAATGCTGACCGTGTCCCATGAAAAAAATAAAGAAAATGCAAAGGAAAAGAAGGTTAAAATGTGATGCCAGTGCTGAGTCCTCTGGAACCTCACTGGAAACAGCCTTCCAGTTATAAAAACACCTTTAGCCATTACCTCTTCCTTCCTGTCATTGAGCCAATTTGGATCCATCTTGGCACTTTGCCTTCGATACCATAGGCTTTCACCTTTCTGATCAGGCTGCCATGTGGAACTTTCTCAAAAGCCTTGCTCAAATCCACATGAACTATATCAAATTTGCTCCTTTGTTGTAAAAGGATGTAGGGGACTGAAAAGGTTAATGATGAGGTGTACACTAAACATTGTCCACTATGGTGATGTTGTGTGAAGTTGAGTGGGAAAACAGCTTTGAACTTTGAAGACCTGGAACCAAACAGCCAGGACTCCCTCACAATCTCAATAGCAACACCTATCATACAAATTGTGTCCAGTTGCTATCATGCGATACATTATATCTTGTTGAAGACAAGAGCTTCTTCTTTCAAGTGGCTCCCCTCTACCATGCTAAATTAACTGGGACCTATGGATCCCTACCATGAAGAGCTTTTGCCCAAAACGTTGATTTCCCTGCTCCTCAGATGCTGCCTGAACTGCTGTGCTTTTCCAGCACCACATTAATCCAGAATCTGGTTTCCAGCATCTGCAGTCATTGTTTTTACCCTATGAAAGATGATTGTGCCTATTAATGTACTAAATGTGTCTTTCACTAAGGCCATCTGTGCTGAGGATCCATCTGACAACACCGTCATCCAGCATCCTTGTTCCCTCCCGAAAAACTGTCAACAAACAAGACTCCTTAACAAAACTCAGCTCTGTCCTCAATTAAGCATTGCTTTTCAAAATGACAATGATTAGCATTCCTGGAAATTTGCCAATTAACTTGTCCAGTGTTAACATTTGGTTGACTAGTCTGTAATTACTTGATCCATCCCTTCCTCCCTTTTTAAACAATGTTGCAGTGTTAGCAGTCCTTCAGTCCTCCAGCACCAAACCCATAGCCCAGGAGGGCCGAAAAATTATGGTCAGACCTAACTCTATTTCCTCCATTGCTTCTCAATAGACTGGGATATTATCAAGCTCTGGTTATTTAGATACTTTTTAAAGATTCAAAATCGTTTAATATTTCCACTCTCTTTGTGTTTTGACACAATGGGCTGAATTTTCCTATTTACAATTAAAATGCTTTTTTGACTGAGATTCATGTTGCCTGATCGGCCTAGGCTTGGGGTATTGTGTTCAGTTCTGGGTTCTGCAGTTTAGGAAGGCTCTGAAGGTTTTGGACAGAATGTAGAAGAGATTCATGAAAATGGTCTGTAGGGATGAGGAATGTAAGTCCTCTAAATAGATTGGAGAAATTAAGACTCTTTTCCTTTAAGAGGAGATTTGATAGAGGAATTCAAAGTCAAGCAAGGTTTGGCCGGATAGATAAGGAGAAACTGTTCCTGCTTGTGAAAGGCTTAAGAATGAAAGGGCACAGATTTAAAGTAATTGGATAAAGAAGCTACACTGATATGGAGAAACCTTCTTAACATAATAAGTGGAGAAGGTCTGGGATGTATCTCCCGAGGCAAATTTATTCGAAGCATTCAAAATGGAATTAGACTGTTATCTGAGTACCTGTCGAAAGCACTGATTCACTGGAATACTGCATCCATTTCTGTGCACACACTTTGGGATTGAAGTTGCTAGACAGGCTGCAGAGAAGATTTACAGGATAGTTCTGGGTATGAGAAACTTGATTCATGAAGAAAGATTAGAAATGTTTTCCTTGGAGAAGCATATGCTGGAAGGAGATTTGATGAAGGTATTGAGCATCCTGAGAGGTTTGGACATAATACATAGGAAGGAGGATTATGAATCAGAACTTAGAATTAAAAGTGGATGGCAAAAGAAGCAATGGTGATATTTGTAAAATATATTTTCAGGCAGTAAGTGGTTAGAATCTGGAATACACTGCCTGAGACTATGGTGGGAGTTGGGTCAGCGGAATCTTTTTGAATGGAATTCGAACATTATCTGAAAAGGATAAAAATCTAAGGCAGGGGGAAAGGACAAGAAGTACTATTAGCTCTTGACCGAAGCAGGACAGGTATAGTGGGTTGAATGGTCTCCTTATATGCTATAATGATTCAGTGATTCCACACTATAACCCTTCTTTACAGCTGTAATTTTATTTTTGATTCTTTATTGTGTCCCTACTCCTTTTATTACTCTCCTCTCTATTCAATATGATGACTCTGTAACCAGGAATTGTGAGCTGCCACTCCACTTCATCTTTATGGCTTCTTTCATTAATAGACATGATACCTGGCTGTCTGGTTGTGCCGCCACTTGTTCACAGTTTCCAATGGGCTGCTTCCTTTTTACTTTGCCAGCTAGATACCTTCTAATTCCAGAACTGCCTTGCACTGTGAGTGTTACCCTGTGGATTTTAATCACTAGCTCCAAGCCTCCAAATCTTCAATGTCCCTTTAACTCCTCATGAATGGCTTTAATCTGAGCATGAGTTACCACCCATGTTCTATGTCAGGAATGACAGAATCTATTTTCTCTGTGTGAGAGGCAAGTGTTGCTGAGTCTTTTTCTTGATGTCTGCACCACTCAGGTAACTGCAAACCCCATAAGGCAAATTGTAACATCTGTCTGTCTGCTATATTCTTGGGTTGTAGGGAAGCCTCTAATTCGATCTCAAAATGGGCCCTCTGCCGTTTTCCCCATGGCAACACTTTGTATCATTGATCCAAATTTCCTTTTATCTTGGAAAAGTAATTGGATAATTTAAAGTTTAACTGTTAACAACTTAATGACTATAACATATTCATGGGACTTTGGGAAACTCAGAATCTATTCATTGTAGACTTAGGAATTACAGTCATTGTCCTCAAAGGTACGTTCCTTGCATCTTCCTTTCAATAAAGCAAACTGAACCTACCTCAGAGTTCGAACAATTAAGCTGACCTGCACATCTATTAGATAGACGTCAGCAAAGTTCACATGACCACATTCATCTACCCTACAATTAAATCAACAATCTCAAACTGCAGTAATTTTATGAAGTAACAGATAATCCTAAATTATCAGATCCTCATCAAACTCACATTTGTAACACTTGGAATAGAAAAGGTATTCCTGCATATCTACTCATTTATTTTACTTCAAAAATATATTTTATCATAACAATCTTTATATACATTCATGGACATTACAGCAGTTGAATTATGAACAGTCTTTACAAATGGAGAACAAATGAACCATTTCTTACTTGTAGAAAACTACACTTACAACCATTTAAGGCATCAGGAGAACCCAATAAATGAGCGGACCCCAATTTAATTTTGGCAGAAAGTGGTTTTCCCCCACTGCACCTTGGTGGCAGTTACCCCAACCTTTGGTGCATCCCACAGCATGTAGTCCTGGACCGTGGAATGTGCCAGTCTGCAACACTCAATCAAGGCCAACTCCTTGTACTGGAAGACCAACAAGTTTCTGACAGACCAAAGAGCATTTTTCACTGAGTCAACGGTCCTCCAGGTGCTGGGCGGCACGGTGGCACAGTGGTTAGCACTGCTGCCTCGCAGCGCCAGAGACCCGGGTTCAATTCCCGCCTCAGGCGACTGACTGTGTGGAGTTTGCACGTTCTCCCCGTGTCTGCGTGGGTTTCCTCCGGGTGCTCCGGTTTCCTCCCACAGTCCAAAGATCTGCAGGTCAGGTGAATTGGCCATGCTAAATTGCCCGTAGTGTTAGGTAAGGGGTAAATGTAGGGGTATGGGTGGGTTACGCTTCGGCGGGTCGGTGTGGACTTGTTGGGCCGAAGGGCCTGTTTCCACACTGTAAAGTAATCTAAAGTAATCTAATCTAAAATGCAGCTGATGTTTGTCTCAGTGTATGTCCCAGGGAACAGACTGAAGAGCATGCAGTCCTGCGTCACGGAGTTGCTCAGAACCAACCTTGACAAAAGCCACTGCATTTGTCTCCAGATTTTCTTTGCAAAAGCACATTCTAGGAGGAGGTGTGTGACAGTTTCTACCTCCCGCCATCTGCTTTGAGGGCAGCATGTGGTGGCACACACAAAATGGGCATACATGAATGATCTCTCAAGTACTGTCCTTCTCACCATCAACCAAACAATGTCTTGGTACCCCACCTGACTAGTTATATTCCTCAATTCTATAAGTGTGAAATTAATTAAAAAGTAAAATATTTTAGAATGTTTGTCATCTTTTCCCACAGTAAATGCTTTTAGCTGAATATTACGTATGAATAATATTCCAGCTTTTTTAATTTTGTAGTCCATTCACATTTGCACTCAACCACCAGATTAACAGAAGTAATTCTCACCTGCAGACATGCTAATGTTTCAAATGTTTATCTAAATGGACTGGTTTAACACCTCATTATTCACTAGTGACTGGAATCCTGCCAGTGGAACTGCAGCCAAAACCTTAAACTTTAAAAGAAAACTTGGACCCTCAGCTGTAAATGTCTTATACTGTGATACTCGCTCTACACTGGCAAGGGAATTTTACTGGGGTCTGGAGAATGTCTCTATGTGGCCTTATAGTGTGTAGCATAGTGATAACGTCATTGGATTAATCATTCAGAAGTTTAGGCCAATGTCTCTGGGACACAAGTTAAATCCCATCAATGAGCTGATGGACTTTAAATTCAGAAATGATTGCCTTAAAACTATCTTTTTTTAATATTTGATTTATTATTGTCACATGTACTTAGGTACAGGGAAACGTTTTGTTTTGTGAGGAGGACAGGCAGATCATATGGTATAAAATTCTGAGGGTTTTCGAACAGAGTGAGGAATACAATGTTACGGCTGCAAAGAAAGTCCACAACGAGTGAGGTCAACATTAGATTTGAAATGTGAGTGGTCCAATCAGAAGTCTAATAACAAAGGGGAATCAACAGCTATTGTTGACCCTATTAGTACGTGTGTTTAAGCTTTTGTATCTTCTGCCTGATGGAAGATGTTGGAAGAGATTATAATCAGGGTGGAAGGAGTTTTTGATGATGTTGGATGCCTTTCCAATGGAGAAGAATAGATGGACATCAAATATTGTAGAACAAAACCCATCTAGTTCACTAATGTCCTTAAGGAAATCTGCAGCCCCTCCCTAAATGTAACTCCAGATCCGCAGTCATGTGGTTGCCTTTAAACTGCCCTCTGAAATGGCTTTGTAAGTCATGCAGTTCAAGGGCAATCAGCAATGGAAAACAAGTGTAATGATAACCCCCTCCATGAAAAAAATAACATTTTTGTAAAGTTTTTTTTTAAGGGAAAGTTCCATTTAGCCTCACAAAAGAGCAATATACGTGAGTAATGCAATCTCAGCTGTTTGCTGGCCCCGATCTTAGGAATCACTTGAAAAGACTTACTATATAGAAGATAGAACACAGACAATTCTTCTTGAAAGGTTGAAGCCAGTAGTTATGACCCATTTGAAGCCCCACCTAGAGGCCAATAACTTGCTTATTTTTCTAATCAGTTGTAGAATGTGGGTGTCATTGGCTGGCTGGTATTTATTGCCTGTCCCTAGTTGTACTGGAAAACATGGTGGTAAGATGTTTTCTTGAACTATTGCAGTCTATGTGCTGTAGGTATTTATGTCGGAAAATATTCCATAGCCTTGTGCAGAAGGCAAGACCAGCTAGCCCAAAGAATGAACAACTAGGAGCAGTAAAAACTTTATCACAGGCATTTTAAGGAATCATAAAATAGTGGCATATGACAAAACAGAAGACTTGAGGGAAGTATTTCCAGAGTGTTTCCTAGATGGCCATAGGCATGATTATCAATGGCCGAATGAAGAGGCAAGGGAAGAAAGCAGAAAAGGCAAAGAAACAGGAGTTGGGAAGTTGTAGCACTAGAGAATAACTATACAAGATATGAAATGGAGGAGCCGGTGTTGGACTGGGGTGGGTCAAAGTTAAAAATCACACAACACCAGGTTACAGTCCAACAGGTTCATTTGGAAGCACTAGCTTTCAGAGCACTGCTCCTTCACCACATAGCTGTGGAGCAGGTCCATAAGACACACAGCTCATTCCTGATGAAGGGCTTATGTCTGAAATGTCGAATCTCCTGCTCCATGGATGCTGCCTGACCTGCTGTACTTTTCCAGCACCGCACGCTTGACTATAGCCTGGTGTTGTGTGATTTTTAACAATATAAAGATAAGTGAAGGTGGAGAGGATTCAAATACGAGAGCAAGAATTTTGCATTTTTGTTTTGCAGTAGGTAGTGTTCGTGATTATGGTGCCTGTCTTAGTGGCTCTGGATCAGCAAATATTTCCTTGATGGGATCATTTATTTTATTTGTTAATGGATTGTGGGTTATGCTGGTTAAGCCAGCATCCTATAGCCATCTCTGATTGCTCTGGAGAATGTGGCAGTGAGCACCTTATTTGAACTGCTGTAGTCCATCGAGAATAGGGACACCCACTCTTCAAGAATTTCACCCCAGTGACTGTGAAGGACCATGAAGTTAGTATGGTGTGTCACTCAGAGGGGAACCTGCAGTTAGTGGTGTTCTCAATCAAGTAGTATTTATGTATCCCCTAGCACTCTGAAACGTCTCATGGTTAGTAGGATGAAAGCCTTTCTGTTAGCTTTTTGAAATCCCACTTTCCAAATGGGATAATAAGGCCTAAATCAAAAGGACTGTTCAGATTAACCCCTGCATCTCTATGTTTGGTGGCTACAGCAACTGCTATGAATGCACACTTTGAAGCACTGTTCCTGGCTGCAAACCATATAACTAATTGTGAGTTGTTATTTATGACTACTTTGCATTGTTTTACTTATGGTCCAGTAAATGTAAGAAAAAATGACCTCCATTCTCATGACCTCCATTTTACAATAAAACCTGCAAGAAAACGCATGCTTTTGAATCAAACTCCTAATCACCTATATTTCCAGTCAACATTGAATACTCTCACATCCTACATGAATGATCCTACAATCCATTCCTAATGATATGAGCACACAAGTGTGAAGTGTGCCCTGCAACAGTTTCCATGGCGACGCGAACTGAAAAGTTATTTGAATATCATTATAACAACATAAGAAATATTTTGTGATTCCCTCAGAGAACACTCCAACTCAAAGAGGAGTCATTTTCAACACACCATTTTATGGGATAAGGAGAACATTGGAGAACTCAGCAGGTCTAGCAAGTGTTTTCCCATAGCTGGTCATTTTAACACAGCATCCTGGTTGTATACCTACTTGTCTGTCCTTAGCGTGGTACAATGCTCCAACAGATCACAGCAAAAACTGAAGGAGCAACATCTTATCTTCGGACAAGGCACTTTACAACTTTCTGGACTCAATATTGAGTTCAACAGCTTCAGATTGTGAACCCATTCTTTCCCTTTCTTTTAGTTTTATTTGTTACGTTCTCCAAGAGAAAGTGAGGACTGCAGATGCTGTCGAGAGTGTGGTGCTGTAAAAGAACAGCAGGTCAGGCAGCATCCGAGGAGCAGGAGAATCAACATTTTTGGGCATAAGCCCTTCAGCAGGAATCAGGAAAGTTGTTATGTTCTGTGTTACCATGTCCTCTCTCCCCTCCCCCCATCTCATTGTAAATGTCTGTTCTTCCAAGTTAGACACACCATTGCTCTGCCATTCTCACATTCCAATCACTTCATCTGAACTATCAACATCTTTTCTCCCCCAGCATTCCAACACCACCCTCCTCCCCACTATTGGATGAATGTTGCCCTTCCACACTTCGCATCACCTCTGATGAATTATCATCTAGACTCGAAACATTAACTTGCTGTCTCTCCATGGATGCTGTCTGACCACTGTGATTGCCAATATTATTTTGTTTTCAGGTCTAGCACCATTGTGTAGAGAGAGAAGCAGAGTCAATGTTTTGAGTCTGATGTCACTCTTCATCAATACTCTTCTCCATACGCTGCCAGGCCTGCTGAGCTTCACCAACACCTCATACTTTTATTTCAGATTGCCAGCATCCGCAGTATTTTGTTTTTACATTATTTTATATGATAATGAAAATAATTAAGAAATATTTCACCCTGCAAAAACTACACTTACCCGTTTATCCAACTGGTCTCATTTTATAGGATAGTAGTTAGCAATAGAAGCAGAATTTTGAAAATGTTGATATGATGATATTTAAGCTGCAAATGGGAGTCCATCTTGAGAAACTTAATTCACCAGAATCCAGTCTGAGCACATTATTTTAGATTTGTAATGGTAATGGTATTGGTTGGGGAAGGGGGTGGTCAGAACTCTTACAATATGATTAATGATGCGTTCAATAAATTACTGTATCCTGTAGTGTTCTGGATGCCCAGAAATAATGGCAGCAGGACTTCAACATTGTGATGACACAAGAAATGAATGAGTCCAGCTCCCATCTGTTCTGATAAAACTGATGGCTCTGAATAACTTGTGGTTCATTGTTAGCTGCTGGGCCCAGTAAACTGAAGTGCTTCACTTTGAATTCAATTGATCCATTTTCCATTATAATGCATTCAGCAGAATGCTATCAATTTATGACTATAACCAGGTTCCAATCCCTTTGAATGTAAGAAAAACATGCCGTATTCCAGTCATGAAAATGGTACTCCTACCTGCCTCTTCGTTCTATTCAATGACCCTGCCACAAAATGCCAATAGTCAAATTGGTTCAGATATATCTCTCTGAGCCTGTCATCTGCTGTAAATCACAGTGCTTGCATTGCTCATTGACTGCTTGATTGATTTCAGATTTCGCATTTATATTCCACCTCATTAACTTTTATTGCCTCCTGTGAGTCTCCTCTTGGGTCATGCTAGAGTCAGTGCTGCTGCTCTCTCTGGACATATGTATTCTAAGTTCAGTGATTTTTACAGGATTTGACTTAACATTGCTGTGTAATCAAAATTCATGAGTCTGCGGTCTGCTTGGAATACTAGCTGATCCAGTTTGTTGTTACGTTAGAGATGAAAGTCAATGTTTACAATTTAAAAAGAAATTAATCTTCATTCTCTCTATGTATTCATTGCTGACACGGCATCATTTCTTGCCTCTCCCTTGCCCTCGACAGGTGGTGGTAGATCACCCTGTTGCAGTTTTTGTGATGGGATTGTGCCCACCATTGTGTTGGGTCAGAAATTCCAAGTCTTTATTCAACATTGATGAAGGAATAGTAAAATATCTGTAGGGCAGCATGAGAGCTCAGTGGTTAGCATTGCTGCCTCACAGCGCCAGGGTTCGATTCCACCCTTGGACGAATGTCTGTGTGGACTTTGCACATTGTCCCCATGTCTGCATGAGTTTGCTCCAAGTACTCCAGTTATCTCCCACAATCCAAATGTGCTGGTTAGGTGGATTGGCCATGCTAAATTGTGCATAGTGTCCATGGATGTGTGGATTAAACATGGGAAATGCAGGATTGTCGGGATAGAGTAGGGGCGGGGGTCTGGATGGGATGTTCTTTGGAGAATCATAGAAATAGACTCTTTAGTCCAATTCATTCATGCTGACCAGATATCCTAACCTAATCTAGTCCCATTTGCCACCACTTGGCCCATATCCCTCTAAACCCTTCCTATTCATATACTCAGTCAGATGCCTTTGAAATGCTGTAATTGTACCAGCCTCCACCACTTCCTCTGGCAGATCATTCCATATACACACCACCCTCTGTGTGAAAACATTGCCCCTGAGGTCCCTTTTACACCTTTCTCCTCTCACCCTAAACCTATGCCCTCTAGCTTTGGACTTCCTCACCCCAGGGAAAAGACCTTGTCTATTTATCCTATCCATGCCCCTCATGATTTTATAAACCTCTATAAGGTCACCCCTCAGCCTCCGACATTGCAGGGAAAACAGCCCCAGTCTATTCAGTTTCTCCCTATTGCTCAAATCCTCCAACCCTGGCAACATCCTTGTCAATCTTTTCTGAACCCTTTCAGGTTTCACAACATCCTTCTGACAGGAAGGAAACTAGAATTGCACGCAATATTGCAAAAATGGCCTACCCAATGTCCTGTACAGTTATAATATGACGTGTTAACCCCTATATTGAAGGCTCTGACCAATAAAGGAAAAAATATCAAACGCCTTCTTCACTATCCTATCCACCTTCGACTCTACTTTCTCAAACTATGAACCTGCACTCCAAGGTCTCTGTTCAGCTATACTCCCCAGGACCTTATTATTAAGTCTGTAAGTCTTGCTCTGATTTGCCTTTCCAAAATGCAGCACCTCGCATTTAGCTAAACTAAATTCCATTTGCCACCACTCACCCCATTGGTCCGTCTGATCAAGATCCCATTGTACTCTGAAGTAACCTTCTTCGCTGTCCACTATACCTCCAAATTTGGTGTCATCTGCAAACTTACTAACTATACCTCCTATTTTCACATCCAAATCATTTATTTAAAGGATGAAAAATAGTGGACCCATAACCGTTCCTTGTGGTACTCCACTGGTAACAGGCCTCCAGCCTGAAAAGCAACACTCCACCATCACCCTCTGTCTTCTACCTTCAAGCCAGTTCTGTATCCAAATAGCTAGTTCTCCCTGCATTCCATGAAATCTAATCTTGCTAACCAGTTTCCCATGAGGAACCTTGTCAAACGCCTTGCTGAAGTCCATATAGATCACGTCCATCACTCTGCTCTCATCAATCCTCTTTGTTACTTCTTCAAAACACTCAATCGAGCTTGTGAGACATGATTTCCCACGCACAAAGCCATGCTGACTATCCCTAATCAATCCTTGCCTTTCCAAATACATGTACATCCTGTCCCTCAGGATTCCTCCAACAACTTGCCCACCACTGATGTCACCACCGGTCTATAGTTCCCTGGCTTTTCCTTACCACCTTTCTTAAATAGTGACACCACATTAGTCAACTTCCAGTCTTACGGCACCTCACCTGCGACTATCGATGATACAAATATCTCAGCAAGAATCCCAGCAATCACTTCCCTAGCTTCCCACAGAGTTCGACAGTACACTTGAAATGGTCCTGGGGATTTATCCACTTTTATGCATTTCAAGACATCCAGTACCTCCTCCTCTGTAATATGGACAATTTTCAAGATGTCACCATCTATTTCCTCACATTCTATATCATCCATATCCTTTTCCACTACTCGTTTAGTATCTCCCCTATCTCCTGCAGCTCCACAGATAGACTGCCTTGCTGACCTTTGAGGGGCACTATTCTCTCCCTAGTTACTCTTTTGACCTTAATGTATGTATAAAATCCCATTGGATTTTCCTTAAACCTATTTGCCAAAAGTTATCTCATGTCCCCTTTTTGCCCTCTTGATGTCCCTCTTAAATATATTCCTGCTATCTTTATACTCTTCTAAGGATTCATTCGATCTATCCTGTCTATACCTGACATATGCTTCCTTCTTCATCTTAACCAAAACCTCAATTTCTCTAGTCATCCAGCATTCCCTACATCTACCAGCATTTCCTTTCACCCTAACAGGAATATACTGTCCCTGGATTCTCGTTATCTCATTTCTGAAGGTTTCCCATTTTCCAGCTGTCCCTTTACCTGTGAACATCTGCCCCTAATCAGCTTTTGAAAGTTCTTGCCTGGTACCATCAAAATTAGCCTTTCTCCGATTTAGAACTTCAACTTTTCGATCTGGTCAATCTTTTTCCATCACCATTTTAAGTCTAATAGAATTATGGTAGTTGGCCCCAAAGTGCTCCCCCACTGACGCCTCAGTCACCTGTCCTGCATTATTTCCAAAGCGTAGGTCAAATTTTGCACCTTCTGTGGTAAGTACATGCACACAGTGAATCAGAACATTTTCTTGTACATGCTTAACATGCTTAACATGCTCCTCTCCACCTAAACCCTTAACACTATGGCAGTCCCAGTCTATGCTTGCAAAGTTAAAATCCCCATAACCACCCTATTATTCTTACAGACATTTCCTTACAAATTCATTTCTCAATTTCCCGCTGACTATTAGGGGGGCTATAATACAGTCCCAATGAGGTGATTATCCCTTTCTTATTTCTCAGTTCCATCCAAATAAATTCCCTGGATGTATTCCCCAGGAATAACTTCCCTAAGTACAGCAGTAATGCTATCCCTTATCAAAAACACCACTCCCCCTCCACTCTTGCCTCCCTTTCTATCCTTCCTATAGCATTTGTATCCTGGAACATTAAGCTGCCAGTCCTGCCCGTCCCTGAGTCATGTTTCTGTAATGGCTATGATATCCCAATCCCATGTCCCTAACCATGCCCTCAGTTCATCTGCCTTCCCTGTTTGGCCTCTTGCATTGAAGTAAATGCAGTTTAATTTATCAGCCCTACCTTGTTCTCTGCTCTGTCCCTGCATGCCCTGACTGTTTAACTCGCTTGTTTTTCCAACTGCACCAGTCTCAGATTGATCTCTTTTCTCACTATTTCCCTTGGTTCCCCGCCCACCTTCCTAGTTTAAATCTTCCTAAGCAGCCCTCACAAATTTCCCTGCCAGTATATTAGTCCCGTTCCAATTCAGGTGCAATCCGTCCTCTTGTACAAGTCAATTCTACCACAGAAGAGATTCCAATGGTCCAAAAATATGAACCCTTCTCCCCTCCACCAGCTCCTCAACCACACATTTTACACTTTATCCTCCTATTCCTACCTTCATAAGCTCATAGCACTAGGAGTAATCCAGATATTACTATGCTTGAGCACCTCCTTTTTAAATTCCTGCCTAAGTTCCTATGTTCTCCCTATAGAATCTCATTCTTTTCCCTTCTTATGTCATTAATTCCAATGTGTACAATGACTTCCTGCTAGTTTCACCCCTTCCTCCCCCCCGCCCCTCTTTGTGAACATTCTGTACCCTCTCTGAGATATCCTTGATCCTGGCACCAGGGCAGCATCACACCATTCTGACTTTTCGCTGCTGGCTGAAGAAACATCTGTCTGTGCCTCTGACTAGAGAGTCCCCTATCACAATCAAACACTTGGAACCTGGCGTACCCTTCATTACATTAGAGCCTGTCTCGATACCAGAAACTTGGTTGTTCATGCTACATTCCCCTGAGAGTACATCACCCCCTATCTTTTGCAAAACAGCATACTTGTTTGAAATATAGTACAGAAGACTTCTGTACTACCTGCCTACCTTTCCTCCTTTTCCTGGAGTTAACCCATCTACCTGACTGTATCTGTGGCTTTTCTCCCTTCCTATAACTGGCATCCATCAGACCCCCTTGCTTTTGTGAATTTCTTATTGCCTCTAACTGTCTCTCCAACTGATCTATGCGATCTGATAGGATTCGTAACCAAAGACATTCTTGCAGACATAATCATCAGTAAGGTGGAAACTCTCCGTAAACTCATACATTCAACAGGAAGAGTGTATCACTCTGCTAAAGACCATCTTTACTCCTTCACAATCTACAGACCCAGAAATGTTTTTGCTCTAAAAAACAGTGCTTCAGGCTAACTTAGTATTTATGGTTTATATTTTAAAAATTAAATCAAGAGACAGATCTCAATAAAACATATAATCAAGAAAGAATCCACTCTACTCACTACTGTAGACTTACAGCAAGGTTACACATTAAAAACTATGCACCTGTCTGTTCCTGTGCTGTGAGCTCTCCCACAAAGGTTCCTCCAAGGTCAGCTGTGAATTTCGCTATTTGTTAATTTTTCCTACAAGCATGCCAATGTCCAGACATACATGAATGCAAACAGTAACTGTGCAGATTCATTGCTGTGTCAGTCAGCAGTGTAGGTTTCTTTCTCTCTCTCCCTCACTGACCATGTGGTCACTGCCTTTTGCCTGTCTTCCTCCTTTTAAAAGTACGATTGTTTTGAACATTTTCCCCCGAAATTCCAAAACAATGCAACAACAAATAAAATAGTAATTGCTGCTCCTGGAATTCAAGGAAATCATCTCCAATAGCTAAAATACCTCAAAAAAAAGAGCAGCTCTTACAGCCACCATTTTTTCTTGTCCTGGATATGAAGGCCAAATGCCTGTTTCCACACTGTAGGGACTCTATGGTTCAGATAATGTGCCATCAGGGGGATCAATTGGAAGTGATGGTGTTTGGATAGTTGTGCTATCCTTGACGTTCTCCATGGGAGACGTCTCCAGTTTGGGATGTGCTGTTATAATAGACTAAATGACTTGGTCATTGATTCCTGCTGATCACACAGTGCATTGTAGGTGGAATGGGTAGATATTCAGTCCACTGGCAGCAACACTCATCAACATAAATTATGAGCATTACTTCTTACTTGAGCTTTAAAATGCAAATTGCCTTTGAGAGACAAGGAAGTGAGCCAAATATCAAAGAGTGCGTAGCCTCTGTCCACAATGCTGACCTGGCCAGTACATGGGGAAAACATTCAAGATATTAATGACTGGGATTTAGGAATGTTGATGTGATTGAAGATTAGGACGAGATGGTTGGACCTTTTGCTGTTCAAGCTATCATTCCTGGGTCCTTCTGTGGTATGAATGATATGTACAATTTGTTTAACTAAGGTGGAATGTTGTAAAAATTCTCCTGTGTTTGATATGGGCTGTATTATATCGGTGAAGCTTTGAGTGATGCTGAACACTGACACTGCAAATGAACTACCCCACTTTTGAAATAAAAATTAAAACAACCGCGTATGTTGGAAATCAGAATCAAAACCAAAAATTGCTGGAAAAACTCAACAGGTCTGGCAGTATATGTGGACTAAGTTAAAAATCACACAAACAGCAGGTTATTGTCCAACAGATTTATTTGGAAGCACAAGCTTTCAAAGCACTCCTCCTTCATCAGGTAGCTGCCTGTGATTTTTAACTTTATCCACCCAGTCCAACACCAGCACCCCCAGAAAGTCTGGAGACAAAGCAGTGTTAACATTTCTGTTCTCGTGACCCTTTCTCAGAACTGATTGTAGCAAGGAAAATGTTGGTATATATGCTGAAGATGGGGTGGGGGTAGGGGGTGGAGTAATCATAGGTGAAGATGGAGCCCAGAGAAAGTGGGCAGACAAATGAATGGGTCAAGGTCAATCTGAGAGAATCAATAGCTGCTAATGAGGATCATGAATGGCTGACAATGGGTTGTTTGTGGTAGTGGCCCATGTGATAACAAGGTCTGGTGTGCGGTGGTTGGGGTAAGGACTTGGGAGAAAGTGCTCAGGCCCTAATATTTTTTGAACTTGATATTGAATTCAGGAGGCTGCAAGGTTCCCAAGCAGAAAATGAGGTGTTCTTTTTCCAGTTTGTGCGAGATGATCTTTACCTATTCCTTTGAATGCCCAACTATTTCTCTCTCTCTCTCTCTCTCTAAGCGCTCCATCTTAACCTATCATTGACTCCTTCCTGCTCCCCCCACCATTCTTCACCACATATACCAACCTTTCCCTAGCTACAATCACTTCTGCTTTCTCTGCACAGCTGCTGAGTTTTTTACAGCAATTTCTGTTTGTGTTTCTAGCCCCACTTTTGACCTTGTGATGAAGAATGACTCCCAAAACAAGCAGCCGGAAATAGTTGGGCCAAGGACCAATGTTCCCTGTTTGCTACATAAATTGGAAATGCCACACAGGTCAGTCACAAGCTGTCTGCTTTAAGGAACTGCAGCGCAAAAACACTTGAAGGTAGCATTCACTCAAAAATTAACTCAAAAAGAAAACAAATGATGGGCCTACTGGCTAGGGAGCTTTCCTCAGGAACTCCTACAGCGATATCCTGGGCCTGCTAATAATTGGCATCCATCAAAGATTGCCTTTCTGTTTGTGTTAGGGGTGACTCTGGGCACTGTCAGAGTTTTCCACTTTACCTCCACCATGAACTTTGACCTATTTAGCTCAGGTTCCTTGTTGCTTACTCAGTCAAGAACTGTACTGATTTCAGAGATAGTTATTCCCATCCATACTTTTAGCTTTGCCTTCATTTTAAGATAACTTTTGCCCCTTTTAGTTTTGTTCATCAAACCCATCCCCAAATCCTCTTCAATAAAAGTATCTTGACCAGATGGGCCAATGGGCTGAGAAGTGGCAGATGGAGTTTAATTTAGATAAATGTGAGGTGCTGCATTTTGGGAAAGCAAATCTGAGCAGAACTTAGACACTTAATGGTAACCTTGGAGTGCAGGTTCATAGCTCCTTGAAAGTGGAATCGCAGGTAGATAGGATAGTGAAGAAGGCGTTTGGTATGCTTTCCTTTATTGGTCAGAATATTGAGTACAGGAGTTGGGAGTTCATGTTGCGGCTGTACAGGACATTGGTTAGGCCACTGTTGGAATATTGTGTGCAATTCTGGTTTCCTTCCGTTCGGAAAGATGTTGTGAAACTTGAAAGGGTTCAGAAAAGATTTACAAGGATGTTGCCAGAGTTGGAGGACCTGAGCTACAGGGAAAGGCTGAACAGGCTGGGGCTGTTTTCCTTGGAGCGTCGGAGGTTGAGGGGTGACCTGAGAGAGGTTTATAAAATCATGAGGGGCATGGATAAGATAAATAAACAAAGTCTTTTCCCTGGGGTGGGGGAGTCCAGAACTGGAGGGCATAGGTTTAGGGTGAGTGAGGAAAGATATAAAAGAAACCTAAGGGGCGACATTTTCACGAAGAGGGTGGTACATGTATGGAATGAGCTGCCAGAGGAAGTGGTGGAGGCTGGTACAATTGCAACATTTAAAAGGCATCTGGATGGGTATACGATTAGGAAGGGTTTAGAGGGATATGGGCTGGGTGCTGGCAGGGGGGACTAAATTGGGTGGTATATCTGGTCGGCATGGACGTGTTGGGCCGAAGGGTCTGTTTCCATGCTGTACATCTCTATGATTCTATAACTCTAAAATTAAGCTGCTATTGGTTCCCAGTTTACGTTGCTTTTCGGTTATATCCTAGGCAGCCAGAAACACCCTGTTCCATGAGTGAATTAAAAAAAAAGTTTGGTTGCTAAGAGACATAATAACTGTGCAGGGTTGGACTTTTTCTGTCATTCTCCCATTCACTCCTGGTGCAGAAATGGTCTGGTTTAGTTGAAGAATTCATTGACTGAAGATCTCAAAGTAGAATGGCCAACATCCAGCATTATTATGATCTCTGTAGAGCAAGTTAACTTTAAAATGAATTAGCTCGCAATTAATATCTGAAAGGATGACATGACAAGATTTCATGTTTTAGGGATTTTACTGGAATAAACAGACTAAAAGCACTATAGACAAAACACCTTTTTTTGTAGGCAGCTTATACTTAAAACTACACAACAGAAATTTGCCTTTTCACTTTTAACACAAGTTGAAAAAATTACTTTCATGGGTATACTTTACAGTGTCCATTCAGAAGTCATTAAATTTTTCCGGGCCCTGATCGAAGTTCCTGAAGGTTCTTTTCCTTTCCCAGCCTGGTCTGACCTCCATGACGAGAGTTTTTTTTAATTTGGGCAATTCTCCTTCTTGTGCACACTCGGTGAATCTTCCAGACTTTGTTTCAAATCTGCATGGATTGGTCTTCCCAATCTGAGTGCGAGCTCCCACTAGCATTCCTTTGCAGTGAAATATTGAAGCTTGTAACCTCCAGCTGATCATGCTATTCCAGATCCTGGCAGACAAAGTTCTGCGTGCATCAGGGATATTTTCAAAATCCTTCCTGTCTTAAAGTTCATCTCCATGGTGGCAAGAATCATATGGGCCTTGTATCCATGTAGGAATGCTGATGAGCTATCCTTCAGACACACTCTGTCTTTTCGTTTGGAAGTACATGAACAGTTTAACACAAAACAGTTTACAGCCCAAAATTTTCAACATCATCCTGGAACTTTGCAGTCTGATCATCATGAAAACAACCCAAAGCCCCCAGCTTTAGTCTTTATAGGCACATCATTGAAGCCTTTTGTTAGACTTCAGAACAAGTCACATGACCCCTTTCAATTTATCCTCAACTGAAGAAAAAAGTTCCAAAACAACAATCTTATATATGTCATATTATAACATTGCACCATAAATGGGCCACTGTAGAATTGTACCAGAGAAAAAAATATTAACTCATTGTGTCTGCCTGATTGGCTAGTTCATTAAAACACCATTAAAATGAGAAGCATGCTTTAGTTTTTGAAAAATAAATTCATTTTTAAATTTAATTCTTAAGCGTATCACACTCTAAATTGCACAGTGCAACTTTGCTGTTTGTTATATATGGATCAGAATAAGTGACAAATATGATTCATATCAGGCCCCCAACTGTGTGGGTTTGACACAGAGTGGGTAGTAACATACAGCTACAGATTGAACACGTCTCACATTAAATGAAACAGGACCATTTCCCAACTTTTAATTAATTCAAAGATTTTCACTAATGATGAATTGTTGGCATCTGAATCCTAGTTTCAGTAAAGCACTGTGATCTTAAGGGCTGGACAAAAGGAAGCTAATATTGGAGGGGGGCTGGTAAGAATGAATCTAAGGTTGTATTAGGTATATATGGGTGTTCTACAGGGAGAGAGAAGACAAAAGGTGACACGTTGCAGTGGTTTTATCATTCCTTTCTATTTACAGTGTTTGGAATTCTATCCATTGGTCTTAGTGTAATCCAACTTCAAAGAGACTGATACTTTAGGATCAGATAATTTCTAAAGAAAATGTGGTTTTAAATTTTTTTTAAAGTGGAATTTAATTTCATTGTTTATATTTCCCTTGTGTGTTTCAGTGTTCTAAGATGATGCTCTATTTCCAGACTTCACTATTTCCGCTCTTAAAACAGCCAGTAGAAAGTGTGTAAGTGCAGGAACATCTGTTTATTCTCTCTATGTCTTGATGACAATGTGTAGAAATTGAAACCTTAGAACAATAAAGTCTTCATCCTCACACCAGACAATGTATACCTTTGCTGTAGAGCTTTCTGAATCTCTTCCAGAACAAGGGTAACAAACACTAGTTTACTGAAATATCTGTTCCAGCAGTTTTAGGTGTCATTTCCTGATAACTTCTTTCAGGGTTCTTTAAGAATACTTGGCTGATTTCAAAAGGTATGCTTATCACTGTTTAATTGGCAGGTACAAAAGCCTATTAAAGGATTAGCTCCCATCATGTGAGATAAGGATTAACAAGGAAACATAGAACATAGAAGCAGGAGTAGGCCATTAGCCCTTTGAACCGATTCCACCGTTCAATATGATCGTGGCTGAGCATCCAAATCAGTACCCTGTTCCCACTTTCTCCTCATACTCTCTGGTCCCTTAAAGTTCTCAGAAACAAATGTGTATCTTGCTTGAAAGTATTCAATGTTTTGGCCTCAACAGTTTCTTGGAGCAGAGAATTTGACTGGCTCACCACTCTCTGGGCGAAGACATTTCTCCTCATCTCTGTTCTCAAAGGCCTACGCCGTATCCTTAAACTGTAACCTTTGGTTATGAACTCCCCAGTCATTGGCAATGTCTTTCTTACACCTGTCTAATCATAGAGTCATACAGCACAGAAACAGACGCTATGATCCAATTCATCCATGCCGACCAAATTTCCCAAACTAAACTAGTCCCACTTTCCTGCATTTGGCCCATATTTCTCTCAACCTTTGCTTTTCATGTATCTATCCAAATGTCTTTTAAATATTGTAGCTGTACCTGCATCTATCATTTCTACATACAAATCACCCTCTGTGTGAAATAGCTGCCCCTCAGGTCTCTTTTAAATCTTTCTCTTCTTACCTTAAAAATATGCCCCCTAGTTTTGAACACCCTACCTTAGGGGAAGACTTTGCTTTTTACTTTATCCATACCCCTCCTAATAGAAATTTTACAGAATTCTATGAGATCCCCCTTTATTCTTCCAGTCATTGGTGAATATAATCCTAACTGATCCAGTTTCTCGCTGTACACTAGTTCTGCCATCCCAGGAATCAGTCTGGTAAACCTTCTTTACACTCCCTCCATAGCCAGAACATCCTTTCTCTGGTAAGGAGACCACAACTACACACAATACCTCAGGTGTGGTCTCACCGACAAGGCAACGCTACTACTGTACTTGAAGGTCAACGTGCAATTTGCCTTCTTTACTGCCTGCTGCATCTGCTTTCTTACTTTCAGCAACTGGTGCAGACCAACAGTCAGGTCTTGTTGTCTCTCCTTCTTTCCCAACCTATCCCCATTCAAATAATAATCTGCCTGTATATTTTTGCTACCAAAGTGGATAACTTCACTTTATCCTTATTATACTGCATTCCATGTATTTTCCCACTTACTTGTCCAAATCACATTCTGCACCCTCCTTATAACATACCTTCCCACTCAGCTTTGAGTCATTTGCAAACTTGGAGATATGACACGTAGTTTCTTGATCTGGATCATTAATATATATTGTGAATAGCTGGGGTCCGAGCATTGATCCCTTCAGTAACCCATTAGTCACTGGGAAAAAGACCCGTTTAATCCTCCCCTTTATTTCTTGTCTGCCAACTATTTCTGAATCCTTTTCAGTACATAACTTACAAGCCCACACGCTTTAATGTTGTATGTTCAGTTTTTCATGGAGTTTTGATTGACATTCATACATTTTGAGAAAAGATTAAGCACTTGAGATTTACAAGCTTTGAATGAAGTTTCATAAAAGTGAATTTGTTTAATTATCAAGCTTGTATGGTGTGATTTAGATATTAAACTTTCTTTTATTTCATCACTATATGACACCTGAGATCTCCAATGGTCGATATAAGAGGAGTTAGCATTGAGTCAGTGTGGAATGTGTAACAGGCTGTAGGAGATGAGAGGGGGGGTATTGGTTGGCATGAAGGGTGTAAACTGCTATTGGGTGTCGGAGGGTTGGCAAACATGGCTTGGCAATGTGATTATGGAGGTGATGTTAGAGTGAATGGATGTGAGGAATGAGGACCAGAACACTGGAGATCTTCCAACACAACTAGAACAAATTACCAGAGAACCACGGTGGACCTTCTAACCTATTTATCTCGGGAACTCCTGTTCCCCCGTCTACTAACACTCTGCTTTAGGGGTGGATGGTCATGACTCCATTCAGGGTCCATATATCCCACCCAATCCCCAAACTCCCCAAAATAAAAACTGAGTCTGCCAGATCATTTTTTACTGTGGCAGGTCTGGCATGTCAAGAAATTTTCAAAATCAAATGACATGCCTTGATAACCAAAATCTGATGCCCGCTGATATTTTAGAGGCATAGCATCTCCCTTTTTGTTTTATTAAATCTTCATTTCCACAAAGGAAATTAGAGAAGTTCAGAAAAATGTCACATGTCTGGGATTGAAGATATAGACTTTGAGGAGTCCAGTGAAGATGGAAAAAGATTTGGTCCCAAGATTATGAGAATGTCCTATGGAAGAGGCTTGGGCAATTCATATTCACTAGCGTTTCAAAGAATAAGACCTAAGAAATAGGAGCAACAGTTGACTATTCAGCCCTTAGAGTCTGCCCCACCATTCAATGGGATTATGATTTATCTGAAATTCCTCATGTCCACTTTCCTGTGGAGTCCCTGTGACCCTTCATTCCCCTACTAATCACGTATCTATCTCTGTCAGACTTAAATATAACAAGGACTCCACTCCCACAGCTCTCTGTGGCAAGAAGTTCTAATGTCTCCCAACTTTCTGGAAAAAGAAATTCCTCGTCATCTCAGTCTTAAATTCGGAAGCCTTTATTCTGAGATTAAGTCCTCGGACTCTAGACTCCCCCATAATGGAAAACATCCTCTCAGCATTTAGCCTGTCAAGCCCCTGAAGAATCTCATACGTCTTATTGAGGTCACCTTTTCTGAATTTCAGTGAGTCCCCCAACCTGTTCAACTTCTGTTCATAAGACAATCCCACTATACAGGGTGAACCTTCACTGAACTGCTTCCAACAAAATAATATCTTTCCTTAAATAAGGAGACCAAATGTAGTCTCACTAGCATCTTGGACAGTTTTAGTCTTCCCCATTCTTATACTCCAAACCCCTTGAAATAAGGGCCAAAATTCCTTTAGCCTTCCTGATTACCTGCTGACCATGTACTAGCTTTTTGTGTTTCAAAATCCCTTTGTTTTGCAGCTTTTTGCAGTTTTTCCCTATTTAAATAATGCTATGCTTCTGTTCTCTTCACATTTTCCGACATGATACTCCATTTGCCAAATTTTTGCCGACTTATTTAACCAAGCTCTCTAAACTATTTGTATCCCTCTTGCAACTTGCCTTTCCAGTTAATTTTATGTTGCATGCAAATTTGTTTACCTCCATCCTCCAAGTCATTAAACATACATTGTGAACACTGAAGTCACAGCACTGATCCTGTGGAACCTCACTGGTCACAGGTCACCAACCTTTGTTCTCCCTTACTGTTTCCTGCCCAAGTGCCAGTTCTCTATCCATGCTAATATACTACTTCCAACAACATGATTTCTTATCTTATGACTTAATCATTCATGAGGTACCCTGTCATGAAGGCAACCTTCAGGAAATCCAAAGTATGTCTCGTAAATTTGTCAGACACAATTTCCCTTTCATGAAGCCGTGCTGACTCTGCTTGATCAGATTATGATTTTCCAAATGTTCTACGATTATTTCTTTAATAATTGATTCTAATACTTTTACAACAATAAGCTGATTGGCCTGAAGTTATACACTTTACACCTCCTTCCCTGTTAGAATAGGGCTGTCACACTGGCAATTTTCCACTCTCTGGTGCATCTCGAGAATGTGAGTCAATCATTGAAACTTACAAAGTACTTAAAGATATAGACTGAGTAAATGCAAGTAGGATGTTTCCCTTGGTTGGGAAGTCTATAACTGGGGGAACAATTTAAAAGTACTGAAGTCTACAATAGGGTAATGTTTTTAAAATCAGATGATTTTGAATCTTTGGAATTCTCAACCACAGAGGGGTGTGGATCCTCAGTCGCTGAGTATGTTTATAGTAGAAATCAATAGATTTCTGACAATCAAAGATATACAGAGTTATGGGAATGGTGTGGGCAAAAGGCATGGAAGTGCATGATCAGCCATAATCATACTGAATGCTGGGGCAGACTCTATCGACTGAATGGTCTACTGCTTCCCCCAAATTCTGTTGCAGATGGATTTATGCAGAAATATAGATATCTGAGGTTCTGACAATGACTGTGGAATTAGAGTTGATTTGATTGAATTGACCAATTCAGGTTGATGGTTAAAATTGGGGATTTCAAAAGAAGGTTTTTCTTATTGTTTCAAAATTGACGTACATGAATTACTAAGAAAGGGTATAGATGATTGCTAGATGCTGGTCCACTACCTAGACCCTGCCATAAGCAAGGAGATTGATTATAGTTTAGAAAATAAACAATTTTGTACTTTTCCATCTCAGATTTCTTTTCTCATTCTTCTGAAAGTAATAGTTCATGGCAGGAACATTGTATGGCTGCTAACTACAGTTAGGTAGTGCAGTCAAATAAATCTGTCATATGTGGGAGCTTTGATGGTATAAGCTGTTGTTCTATGGGGCATCGAAACTGAAAAGTGTTTAGTACACATGCTACTTGCACACAGTGTCTATCTCAAATAACCATAAGTGTTAGACAAGTAGCTCTTGTGGCACAGTGGTAGTGTCCTTACCTCTAAACCAACAGGCCTCGGTTCAAGTCCCACCTGCTTCAGAGGTGTGCTCATTATATCCTGAGCAGGATTATTTAAAAGCCTGGGGAACAGACATATTGGCTTATGCTTTTTATTCCCCACACCCACCCTGAACCTTCACTAAGTCTCGAGCTCTTGAGGCTTATTTATAAGACAACTATGATTAACTATGAGAGCCCACACTAGTTAAGTCCTGCAGTCCTGCGTTGGGACACAGCTTTAAATATCACATTCCTTGGAGGAAGCAAAAGAAAATTTAAACAAAAAGAAAAGACGCACACTTGGAAAATATCAAAGGTTGAAGTGACAGATGGGTGCTTACACATACAACAGAATCTCTACTCAGGATATTTTTTAATCAAGCTACTCAGAGATGCTATTTCCCACTTCTGGGGACAGATAGGACTTGAACTCAGGCCTCCTGGTACAGAATTAGCAACACTACCACTGCACCACATAAACCCTCTCAGAATGTTTGTTTAATGCTACCAAATCTGCCGTTAAGCATTTTGCAAGAGTAATCAGGCCATTGATTTGTGCATCAAGACATTAAACAGATGGTGACATTAGACTTCGCCAAATAAGATTTCAGTTTCATTTCATTACACTGTTGATCAGCTTTGAAGGGCCCAATTGAAAACTGTTGAATAATGGTGGATACTGCCCCAAGTCTTTTAACACCTCCATGCAAGGATTAGCAAAGTGCTAGGCAACATATTTGTTTGTTTTGCTAATGTTAATTAATTAAAACTGGTAATGATGTTGCAAGAGAGCTAATGACATGTTGATTTAACACATTACTGTAATTATCGTAAGAAGGACAGAGAATGCAATTTTGTTTGTAATCAGACCTCTGGTTTTGGGAACATGTTCTGAGATTTTTGAGGCACCAGTTCCTGTGATGATGTGGTGATTTGTGGTGGCATTGATAAAAGGCTTGGCTGTCAGTTTCTGTCCTACCCAATCCTCATTTAACAGAGATTATATTGGATTGGACTCATCAGTGTATAAGCAAAGGGAGGGATTTGATTTCCTCGGTGACTGTACATGTGTAGCTTTCAAATAAAGTATCCAGATTTTCAGGTCCAATCATGGGAGAAACCCAACAACATTACATATCCAGTTAGAATCACACACTAAACAAAGCAGGAAGCCATTTTGTGATTTACTTTTCCATCAGATGTGGAACTTCAATAGTTTTCGATTGATGGAGTATTAAACATATATATGACCCTCGTCTAAAGGATAAACTGCAATACTCTGTTGTTGTGAGTATTTCAGTTACTGATGGGACTTGAATTATTCAGATTTGGTTTTACTTCAGCTCCTTGCTAACACTATGAGCCATGTTTAATCTGTTTTTCACAGACCCCTATTTCACTTCTACAAGTGTTTTTTGGAAAGGTGCTTATGCTAAAAGTAACTCCTGCAAATATGCTCGTATTACCATGGCAACATAACAGACCCTAAGAATTGTGTTAAATGTGTCCTTAAAATAGAGTCAGTAGCCTGACTAAATGATGGGAAAGGAAATAGGTAACGTTAATTCATCATAAAAGCTTGCACAAACAAGGTATTCTGCAGAATCGGGCAGTGTTAACATTATCACAATTATGCAGCTCTTCCTTCAGCCTTTTCTCAGGATAATGCTCTGTTACTACAGAACTGGAAAAAGAAATCTTGTTATTAACAGCTTCCATTTCACTGGTGAGGCATCAAACTGATCTACATCCAACATACTGCTCTGAAAAGTCTGCTCCCATTTTGGCAGCTGTGACCTTTCCACCACAGCAAATAAGATAGTCCCATAATATTCCAAAATAATAAATACCATTCTAAATAAAACAACCCAAAACATTCTAAACAAAAATATCAGTTGTCCTACCTTCCAATGTTAATGAATCCTTTAGGAGTCCAGGATCCGGATCTGCATCTTTGCCAAAATGTAATAAGTTCCTCCTTAGACCATACTCTACCTGTATATCAATTTTCATTGGAACCCATTCTAAGGTCTTTGAGACAGATTGTTTTCAAGCAACAAACTAATAAACAGGAGTGAACACATTACCTTCACCTATCTGCATTGTGAAGGTAATAAAGCTATCTGCAATAGGGTTAGAAGACATGCAATTAAGACTACAGTCCTAAAAATAGATTGTTAAGGAAGGTATAAAGATATGCACTCTTATTGGAGTTGTGTGAAACCTTTGTGAACAAAGAACTGAGAGGTTTAGGAGTAACGATGGAATCTGGTATGTCAATTGATTTGGAAAGTCAGAGGGACAAATATGACTGAGTGAGGATATTGAGAAAAAAAGGCCTGAACTCTTCTGTAAAGCTGGCCATTCAGAAATTTCTTTGGAATTAAGGCAATGGAAGATGCTTTTAGACATTAATGTTTCTATATCCAATCCTTCATTTTTAATTTCTTTATTTTTGCATCAATCTTGTAAAAGAAAGTGTAGGTATATATTGTCTGGTATTGAACAAGGTAGTTGTTGTGGATGTTTATTGCAAAGACCATTCTAGCTATTTACTCCTTCTATTGAGCCTATTTCCACCACTGTAATATTGCCTGACTACATCCCTGCCTCAGCTCACCTGCTGCTGCTGAAACCTTCATTCATGCCTTTGTTACTTCTCACATTAACAATTCTAACACATACTAGGCAGGCTTCTCATGTTCTATCGTGTGTAAACTGCAGATTTACAAAACTTTGCTGCTTGTGTCTTACTGCATATCAAATCCTGTTCATCAATCACCCCTATGCTTGCTGATGTACATTGATTCACAATAAAACAATGTCTTGATTTTATTTTCATGGTTGTTTCCAACTTCCTCTTTGGCCATGCTCAACTCTGTCTTGGCAATCCTCTTATGCCCCACAACCACCAAGATAACAGTGTTTGTCTAATTCGGCCTCTTAAGCATCCCCGATTTCATGGTTTGATAACCTGTGATTAAACCCTAAACTCTGGACTGATTTTTATTTTACATTTCTCATTTATCCTCATTTATCCTTAAAATCTACATAACTCCCTTCCTAATAGTACTGCAGGGGTGTCTACAGCACATGGACGATAGTTGTTCAAGAAGACAGCTCACCACACAAGAAGAATTAGGAATGGGCAACAAAGGATGGCCCAGCCAGTAATGACCGCATGCCACGAATGAAGACATGTTTTTGAAAACAGCTCTTTGAATATATGTCGTATTATCGTTTTCTGTGCCTAATTTTGAGTTGTAACTCTCCACTAAAACCATACTGAGATTTTATCTTACATTACAGATAATATATTATGAGTTATTAGCTGATGAGGAGATGGTTGTATCCAGTGTAGTGAGTTTGTCATGACCTTGCTTAAGTATAATACAAGTCTCAATAAAGTACACTCTAAACGAAAACTCTTGCAAGTAAAATCAATGTAAAACTCCAGATTGAAGCTAAGCTAATGAGTCCAATTCTACATCAAACTATTATACATGTAAATGCAGAAAATTCACATGAGCTGTATCAGCTTGTGACTATTTAAATGAATATCAGAAGTTTTCAGAAGATGTTTTCAGGAAATGGTGCAAAGATTGAGGAAATTCACATGTATGCATGCTTCTATGTAAAACTGGTGAAAATTAATCACAGGCTAAGGCCACTTATGTGTCATGGTTAAATCAAGACTTGTTTGAGAATTATGTCATCTCAGATACTGCTGTCTTCTGGGAGTTCATAATCAGTGACAATTAATGATGAATTTTCGTGACATAACTTTAAAACCCTAGTTATTTTGACAGTTAACTCTATCTACTGATTATTTGCCTAATTTTACTCAAAGGTTAATCAGCAATTATTAGTTGATTGCTTTGCTGACTGACTTTACTTTAGACAAATACTAACTTGTTCTTTCAGTCGCTTCAGTGTAGTGGATCTTAATGGCAAATTCGTAAAGCAGTTTGACCAGACAAATAATCAAACTCGTTTGTATGAAAATGTTCAGTGAGTCAAAATTAAGAATCATTCACTCCTGAGCATAAACCAGGTCAGCTGTAAAATAACCTTTGATGAGCAATTAAAAGAAAAGGGAAAAGAATTTGTCAATACCTTTGGCTTTTTTTGGTTTCAATGTTGAACATCCAGACATTTTAAAGTTTGAAATTTCTATCTCCTTATCCTTTTCCAAGTCTTTGCTTGTGTATAGTTCTCTAGGTATGAATGACCCACTAGTGTCTTTGGAATGAAAATCAGCTTTAACCTTCCCTTACAACAAGAACCACAATTATTGTTGATCCATGTTAAAGTACAAGCTGAGAAACAAGAATATAAAAGAACATATCTCTTAGACATCAGCAGCTGGTAACCAAGGACAAATCTTGGGTTGCTATGCGATTTGCAGAATGGAGTGAGTGGAAGTGTCTTGAGATAAAATATCACGAGGCATCAACAAGTGAACTGCATGATGAAGTAACCTCAAAAAGCTTTGAACCATCGATGGACACCAAGGAGGATTGGCATAAATGAAGAATTGAATCATTGGGATGTGCTTGTGGGACTCACAAAAAAAATGCACACACATAGAATATAAGAACTGAATATTAACTAGCTTTTTATTGCAGTTGGATAGAGAAAACAGCTTAAAAAAAAAAGACTGTGTGGTTGTTGATTTTGTCATCTGGACACTTAAGGACCCCAGAACATATTGGGTTGTATACTTTATTTAATCCATGAATTAATGGCTAAACAAATTTCTCGGAGAGATTGTGGGCTGGAATTTGTGGAGTCAGGGAGTTTTTAGACCATAAGACATAGGAGTGGAAGTAAGGCCATTCGGCCCAAGGAGTCCACTCCGCCATTCAATCATGGATGATGGGCATTTCAACTCCACTTACCCGCATTCTCCCCGTAGCCCTTAATTCCTTGTGACATCAAGAATTTATCAATTTCTGCCTTGAAGACATTTAGCGTCCCGGCCTCCACTGCACTCTGCGGCAATGAATTCCACAGGCCCACCACACTCTGGCTGAAGAAATGTCTCCGCATTTCTGTTCTGAATTTACCCCCTCTAATTCTAAGGCTGTGTCCACGGGTCCTA
>NC_057733.1:15629493-15706979 GCF_004010195.1 Chiloscyllium plagiosum
CCAACCCTCTTGAGATAATTGACAACATTGCATTCGCTTTCTTAATCACGGGCTCAACCTGCACGTTTACCTTTAGAGAATCCTCGACTAGCACTCCCAAATCCCTTTGTACTTTGGCTTTATGACTTTTCTCACCGTTTAGAAAGTAGTCCATGCTTGCATTCTTTTTTCCAAAGTGCAAGACCTTGCATTTGCTCACATTGAATTTCATCAGCCATTTCCTGGATCACTCTCCCAAACTGTCTAGATCCTTCTGCAGCCTCCCCACTTCCTCAGTACTACCTGCCTGTCCACCTAACTTCGTATCATCGGCAAACATTTTGCAGATCTTTGAAATGTTGGGCAGTTCCCAGATGCACAAATCTTACCCAAATTCTATCAGTTCCAATTTTTCCTAGTAGAAGGGGGTTAGGGTGTATTCACACTGGAAAGAAACCCAAAAATTCCAAGTACCATCTGCACTCGGAGCTGAGCTTAAACAAACCACTTTTTGGCCATTGCAAGGGCGATGTGGGAGTCATGAATTCATGGAATGTGCATAAACACTTTTCTGGAGTTAATAAATTCTTGATAATTATCATGATCAGGTGTGTTCTTCAATCCCCTGCTCTTTAAACGGGCAAAAATATTGCTGCAGCTATCTTTGAGGATTTAAAATAAATACTCAACAAGGGAGGCATGATGGCTCAGTGGTTAGCATTACTGCCTCATAGCACCAGGGACCTGGGTTCAATTCTACCCTTGGGTGACTGTGTGGAATTTTTCCCATGTCTGCATGGGTTTCCTCTGGGTGTTCAAGTTCCTGCCCACAGTCCAAAGATGTGCAGGTTAGGTAAATTGCCCATAGTGTCCAGGGATGTGTTGGGTCGGGGTGGGATGCTCTTTGGAGGGTCAGTGTTGAGTAGTCTGCTTCCACACGGTAGGGGTGCTTTTATTAACAGGCTGTTTGATACAGATTAAAATAAATAGCAGCACAGTAGAGTATAATTAGAATTATTAGTTTTCCAATACAATAGAAACAAATGAGCCACAAAACCAATCTAACAGCCCTTATAGTATTGTAAATAGAGAAAATTCCGATTGAAAAATTAACATAGAAGGCTGTAGAGTTTGGCAATTAAAAATATTCAAGTAGAGAGACAGATTTTTAATCAGTAAGGAAATCAAGGGCTATGGAGAAAAAAATAGAAATGTAGAGTTGAAGATTACTAGATCAACTATGATCTAGGTGAATGGTGGAGTGGATTCGATGGGCTGAGTGGTCTACTTCAGCTCCTACATCTTGTGGTCTTAGGAAAAAATGGTTTTGATGAGTAGTGATGAACTCTAATCTGTGTAGTTCACTGATCATGGGAAGCTTTGGGCATACTTGTGGACACCGTGTCTTTTATTTTTAAAGAATTATTCATTTTGTGGGCATTGCTGGCTGGCCAGCATTTATTGGCCGTCCCTAGTTGCCTCTTGAGAAGGTGGTGGGGAGCTGCCTTCTTGAACCGCTGTACTCCATCTGCTGTGGGTTGACCCACAATGCCATTGGGAAGGGAATTCCAGGATTTTGACCCAATGACAGTGAAGGAACGGCGATATGATTCCAAGTCAGGATGGTGAGTACTCTCTTCTCCAAGGACATCCAGTACAAAAGAGAGGCAGCCAGTCTGAATTACACCCCCACCCCAAACATCTGCTGCATAGACCTGTTTATTATTATAGAGTTATTTATCAGCATTTACCCAAGACCTGTTAGCATGTTATTATGGATGATTGTCTGAGTTTAAAAAGATTATAATTACAACTAAGAAGTTCAGTATTCAATTAGCAATTTAAATAGCTATTAAGTATTAGATGTCTTTGATGTGGGGCCTGAATGGAATTTTGTTCGTTTTTACAAGAGATTAACTACTTCAAAAGCTTTGAATGAATTGTATGAATGGGAAGTGTTTCATATTCAATGTGAGAGATAAAAGTTTACTTTTCCCATCTCTAAATGGTGACTAATGTTTGCCTATGGTGGATAGAGGGAGAGTAACTATCAACATGACATGGAGGGGATGGTAGTCTTGGGAGGATTTAAGTGGGAGGCATGATTTGGCATGGAAAGTAAAAGGTGCCATGAGCTGGGGTGAAGATTGTGAAGGATGAGGGATACAGTGCCTAACTGCTTCTGACAATACTAGAACAGAGTCCTAGAGAATCAAAATGAATGTTCTAACCATCCATCTCACTACCTTCCCACCCATGTGGTCACTATGTTTTGAATCCCAGATTGGAGGACTGGTTCCATCATGTAATTTCCCACACAAGCCCTGAGCAAACATTGCAAAGATCAGAGTACCTTTTAACCAAGGCAGACAAGGCGAGTGGGAAATTTCAGGATTGGTAGCCAAAGCCAGCTAAGTTTGGTTGATTTTATTCTTTTGTTGTATGTGGGTATCACTAGCAAGGCAAACCTTTTTGTCCATCCTTAATTGCCCTATGAAGAGACTGCTTTTCTTGAACTATTGCAGACCATCTGGTGATGGTACGTCCACAATGCTCTTATTCATGTATTTCTGTTAAGATGAATTCAATTCCAAAATCCCACTTTAACGCCTAAGGTGGGAATGTCATAGACAATCCCCACACCCTGTTTATGCAGCCATTATTCATTCATGAGCTTTGACCATTACTGTCAATGAACTACTTCACAGAATTACAGAATTATTACAATGCAAAAGGAGACCAATTGGCCATCATGTTTGCATCAACCTACCAATGAATATGTAGATTCAGTTCCATTCACCCACCTTGCCCTTGAACATTTTTTTCAACTAATCACTGATTGCTTTTTTGAATGCTTTAATTGTCTATGCCTCAATCAAAGTTCCAAGCAGTGCATTTCCAGACCCAAGATATTTATAAGTGAAGAAGTTTTTTTTTACACCTTACATTTGCTATATTTGTGAGTCACTTCAAATCTGCACCCTCTGGTTCTCAGTACAGAACTGACAGCAATGGCTAACCATTACTGCATCTGACACTTACAAATCTGCACTTTTGCCAAAGGCCTCTTGATAACAAACAGCAGTAGGAACCCTGACTAAAATGGGAATACTGAAGTCAGTTGCATGCTTGATCACCACTGTGCTTAAATAAGCAGCCAATCAACAAAGGGCAAACTTCAGATCTGGATTCAGCATGGCTCACATGCACTGATTAAACTTGCCAGAATAGAAGTTCTTTGTAAATATTGGGTCTGATACAATCTCAGTCATACAGATAGAGTTCACCAAATATCAGACTTAATATTCTAAAAGACAACAAAACAAGTCAAACATCATGAACCAGGTTATTCCTGTGACCTAATCCGGCATTGATAAAGCCATGATGTGGAGGTACTGGTGTTGGACAGTGGTGGACAAAGTTAAAAATTACACAACACCAGGTTACAGTCCAACAGGTTTCTTTGGAAGCGCTAGCTTTTAGAGCGCTGCTCCTTCGTCAGGTAGCTGATAGCTAGTGCTCCGAAAACTAGTGCTTCCAAATAAACCTGTTGGACTATAACCAAGTGTTGTATGATTTTTAACCATGTTGATGAAAACACACATCAAAATCATCTATTTCACATTATTCGCCAATCATCTGTGTTTCCAATCTCAGCCTTAGGTTTTACTTTTAACATAACATTTTGCTTAGTTTTAGCTATTTTACTTCAGATTAACCTGATAATTTTCTTTTGTAGTCCCTCTGTTTTCACTGTCCCATTTTAATGATGAATTAATGTTATAAATCTTGCTATTTGATTGCATTAACATTTTAACATTTGGTGTTCATGCTTCAAATAATCAGATTGGACTGACCTGTCACAGATATATTTTTGTCAATTTTCCTTCTTGTCTTAAAGATTCAAACATGCAAAAAGCTGCTGTTGAATTTACCCTTTAGAGGCACCAATAGCCTAACAGTAATTGGTCCATAATGTTGTAAATGATTGTACTCTTCAATAAGGCTTAGTGACATGTCAATGCTTTTGACTTTTAGTTGTTTTTGCTAACAGAGGAACATATAAATGCTCTGATCACAAACTCATTCACTATAGTCGAGAAAAAAAAAGCTTTTAAACAGATGTTACTGTTTCTGACACTAAAGCAACACTTGTAATGGACAGTTAGTGAAAATATCACAATGAAAACTCTTTTGATCCACTGACCATCATACCAGTGCAATACAGAAATGAATGACCCCACTTCCATTAGGATTTCCGTTCTCCCAGTGAAGGGCCAATCAGTCATGAGTGGCACCTTTTATATTATTGCATATCATTCAACATAGATTTTAAAAATCCCTGTGTAAATTGATACTTGAAATTCTTCCATTATGTTGAAGGCCAATCCTGGAATTTTGTTAAGTTCTACTAAGGCTGGAAGAACAAGTTTTCTTGGTCCACTGTATTCATTGGCAGTGAAATGCTTTCGGTTTCACAAATATGATGTTAGCTAGATCCCAAACTACTAGAACTGGAGGAGCTATATGCTTTGTGAAAATCTGAGATATTCCCCTTCCCCTACTTTTGTAAAGTTGTAAGTAAATGATGAGTGTTGGCCTGCAAGAAAATCAATGTGACCATGCAACTAAACCTTTGCAAAATTTTCGAAACACGCTCCTGCTTTTGCAGTTCTCTAAATCTGTATCATGGGCTGTGGAAAATTCTGAAAATTATTAAGATCCCTGCATTTTTTCTCAATAAAATCTCTACGTAACAGTTACTAGTGTTTTGCATTGAAGACTATGGTAATGTTAAAACAGATAAGGTAAAGGATTAATGACGCAAGTGGCAGAAGTAAAATAGAGACCTGGGTTTCTGCCTTTAATTGATTTTCCGTTCAGTGTCTCCACAATTAATCAAGCAAATCACAGTACTCTAATAGGCATTTAAACAGCTCATAAAAAACATTCTTTCAGCAAATGTTTTCATCAACACTACCATCTATAATATGGTGACCCACAGGGCAAGAAGAAGATTCACTAGCAGTGACAATGCACAGAATATTTGTCATGGTATTTGCCTATAAGCGCTCAATAATGTTGAAACTCCAATACACAGAACTCTACCATGATAAACACACCACTTCTAAATGGTAAATTAATAAATTATCTCTGAACCAATTTGGATATAATAAATATATCCTTGCATATGTCTGTAAGCATCTTATTCATATGTGTGTACATAATATATATATATATGAATATTGAATTTACATGTAATGTATTGTGTGAGATAAAAAGGAAATTAAACTGCTATATTAAACAGCGATACCAATTCCAAATACTAAATAGGGTCGTGCTTACAGATTTTCATTTTAGCATAAGTATTGACTTTTATGATACTCCATCAATCCTACAATCCAATTCAGGGTTAAGATTACAAGCAGTAATTATCATGAGGGAGTGGCTAAGAATCTCAAAATCATGGTGTTGAATATGTACAGAGAATAATGTAGAGCATTGTGAATCACTGAAACGAATAGGACAGGATATATTGCCCTTGAAACACTGGAGTGGGTAGGGGGCAGAGGATTACTTTCTGCCCTGAGGATCACAGGGATGGTCAGAAAGGGGACAGTCACAGAACAATTGTACTTTGAGAACATGCAAAAACAGAATTGGAAATTCCCAACACCCACCATTCTTATTGTTTTCACAAGGCAAAGGGAAATGAATTTCTCTCAATATAAAATGACTCCTTCCCTCCTGCTTTTGTAAAAATCATCTATTATCAATACCTAGGAAACACACTAGGTACTTTAAGGAAATGCCTGTCCTGTGTCTAGCACCTCTTTTCTGAAAACACAGCTGCAACCTGGAAGTTCTTGTATCTTACTTGTTGTAAATTATGAACAAATATATTTATTATCTCACAGTGCGATATTAGCATTACATTTTTTTTGCATCAACATGTCAGTTTTAATACAAACAGGCAACTGCATTGCTACAAATTGACTGCACTCCTGCTGAACATTGTCTTCCATTTGGATGGGCTTATTGATGCAAAGCCCAGCAACATAATAAATGAATCCCATGCTTTGTAATCACAACACAAGAAGCTGAAATAGATTTATTACTGCATATGTGTTCAAATACTCATTTTCATTGTCCTGTGCCTCTGACAATCTATACTAAAATTCCCTTTCCTTCTAATGGGCACACAAACATTGCATCATGCGGGAATGTGGACGGCAGATTATAAGCATGAAGCGCTTTTTGCAAAGAAGTGGTTTCTACTGTACCCTTGAGATGTCCTCGTCCCAGTGTCACAAATCCTGAAGAAATGAAGTTATGCAAGTCTGGTCCTCCACTACGATAGCCATGACTGGTGCTTGAATCTTTTCCATGTAGTCCTGTTAGCAAGAGAAGGAGTGTTCACATTTTCCATTATATTAAATGTGGCACAGCTAGACATTAATAGGTATATGGATGCATCTGCACACAGCAATTATGAACCATTACTTATTTATCGTGTAAAGTTGATTATCAGGAAATTAAGATGGCTTCTATTTGCATAGACCATGTCCAAATTAAGTGGCAAAACATCAACAAGCATACATCATATGGATATAATTAAGCCAGCGAACAACTGCCCTACAGCCAAATCATAAATGAAGGTCATAGAGATGCAGGATCAGATTCACAGAATTGTTACAGTCATTCAATCATTGTCTCAGCACTGGCTCTCCAAGTGACCAACCATTGAGTATCGTTCTCCTGTTGTCTCACAGTAACCCTCCCTTCTTCCTTTTCAGATAATAAACCAATTCTTTCATCCATGCCTTGATTAAACCTGATGTGGCCACACTCTCGGGCAGTGCATTCCAAATTTTAACTACTCTTTGGGGGAAAATGTCTTCATTGCTTCTTCCACTCCCTTAAATCTGTACACTCTGGTTTTCGATCCTTACGTCAATCAGGACTGTTTCTCCCTATCTACTCTAATCAGACTGTTTGTGATTTTGGATATCTCCATTATATTAAATCCCATCCTCCTCCGAGGAAAATATTTTCAATTTAGGAACATAAGAAAATGAGTGGGCCTTTTAGCCCATCCAGCCTGCTCTCCCATTTAATTAGATCAAAGCTAATCATCTCCTTCAATGCTACTTTTCTATTCCCATTTCTTTTGAAGTCATTAGTCTCCAGGAATCTATCAATTGCTGTCTTAAACATGATCAATAGAGTAGAGTAGAGTAGATTTTATTTGTCATTTCTACCATATACAACTGATACAGTAAAAAAAAGAGACAGAGTTCCTCCAGGACCAAGGTGCTACATCGACAGCACAAACTACACGATTGTACAAAGGGTGGCATAAAGTGCATAAGAAGTGCAAAACATGCAAATTACAGTGTAATAAAAGAATGATAATTAATAGACATTATTCTCGCAGCAATTCAAAGTTGTGGAAAGAATTTCAGATGGGAAAGACTCCGATCATACAGAATTAAGGAGCCTGATGGCTTGGGGGAAGAAACTGTTGCATAGATTCTTCTAGAATCTACCCCTGGGTAAAGAATTCCCAAAATTCACCTTCCATTGTGTGAAGAGGCCAAAACTGTACACAATATTCAGGTGAGATCTCACCAAGGCAGTAAAACATCTTCAATCCTGTACTCCAGGAACTAATTAATCTATATAAATGATATTCCTAACCATGCAGTCATTCTTATGAATCTTGTCTACACTGCCTCTAATGCCTTTATATTTATTTCAAGTGATAGTGTTGGCTTCTTATATTTGGGTAAGGCAGAATTGTTTAAGGGCTATTTCACACATTGGTATCTTGCCACAGAAAATTCCAAATGTGCAAAAGATCACACTGTTTGCTCTTTTTACACCTAACATACAAATACACCCTCTACACATCGATAGCATGGATATATCACGTATTCCCTCACTGATTTTAAATATATAAGAAACAGTATAAAAAGCTATTTATGCAACCAATACTTGCATTTTCCGGCACTGGCTGAAAAAAAATTAATTGAACTTTTGGGAAAAAGTCTTTTAACACAGACACTGAATTGAAAGCAAAAGCTAAATACTGCAGATGTCGGAGACCTGAAATAAAAAGAATAAAAAGTTCTGGGGAAACTTAGGAGGTCTGACACCATATGAGGACAGTAAAACAGAAATAATGCATTAAGCCCAATATGACTCTTCTTTGTAACAGACTAAAATGATTCAAACTTGCAACCAAGTTGCTATCTAATTTGTGTCATTATCTGTTTTATATTCCAATCCCATTGGGAGGGAAACAGTAAAAGCCCATCAAAAACAAAGATCTCAGAGGAATATAAAGGAACCACATTTGTTACTTCATTAGCATAACATCCAGATACCCGACTGGATAGAGACAAACCATCAAACCTAATCATTTGGATAATGAATCCTGGCTAACCATGGGAAAATGAACCTCTGCAGAAATTCTATATCATTCATTCATGATAACTGAGTTACAATTTAGCAATTATTTCAGCAAGAAACAAGCAGTAATCTCCAAACATGCACTAATACTGAAAATGGGACATGTAGTAGTGCTGGTCATAAAATTACAGGCACAAATCTCAGGATTTCTATCCACTAATTTAAATTATAAAAAAAAAATTGACTGTGACCAGTGCTCCCTTGGCAGGAGTGGTGTTGGAATAAAGCAATCAGCCTCAAAATGCAACAGTACTTTTTCAGGTTAATATTTTGAAAAGTAAGTAGTCCCTCCAGATGTTTATGCCCTTTCACACCAAACCAATTAATTATGCCTCTGTCTTTTAAACGAAGACGTCAAAACATGTGAAAATCCAATTGCTTGTGACAATTTGTAGATCTATGAAATAGCTACCCTTCTTTTTGTGAATTTGCAATGACATTCTGTCCTCTGAACAATAAAGTTTCTCTTGAATTCTGTATTGTATTTATTTCTGACCAGCTCAAATTTATAACCTCTGATTCTAGACTTCTCGACAACTGGAAAGTGCATGGCATTTTACTGGTGATAAGCTTCCCTGGTTGGAAGCTTGTCAACAATATTCAATATTTACTTTACCTTCTGATTGTGCAGCTTTTGAAACAGATATATAGGTCAGTAATTTCCTGGGGAATTCTTCTGACTTCTTGCTATAACTTCAGCAAAAGGTCAATGGAAACTCCAGAGAAATAGCAAAATAATTTACAATGATGATACAGGGACAAAGAATTTGTAACTTTCAGGAAAGGACTGTTTGAACTGACACTTGGCACTACGAATGCAGAAGTCTGAGCAATGGCTTGACCAGGTCTAAAACATTATGAATAGGTTTAAGAATGTAGGGTTTTTAGTAGAAAACAAAAACAAATTATTTAAGAATATAGGAATATTCAGTTTGAATGTGATTGAAGGTGGGAGAAAGTTCCTGCAGAGATTAAACACAAATTTTTGGACTGAATGGTCTAGTTATAAACACCAACCTATCAAACTATTTCACAATTGACTGAAATTAAGTGTATGTAATTATGAGGAATCAAGACAAAGTGGACAAGAAGGCTTTTTCCATCTTAAGTTGAAGAATCCATAACCCGGAAGCATATATTTTAGGTTAAGAGGTGAAAGGTTTAAAGGAAATGGAGGGCGTATTTATATTATTTCATTATTTATTGATCACTTAGGGATCTTAATTGGTGGCAGATTGAGAGGAAGCCCAGAACATGATGAGTGAGGTTCCATGAAAAGGGTGAGTATCTTGTATAGATATGAACCTGAATTTTAACAGGCAGTTAAATTAGTAGCCAAAATTAAATTAGAATGAAATCAGGAGATAACATATGAAACCTGGCAATGACCTAATGGTTAGTAATGTCAAGGCTTTTGGAAGTGTTTCTCTGTTTGGTTGAAGGAATGTGAGTGTTTGTTTACATCGAGGACAGGTCATTCTGCTATAATGTGCATTTCGATAATGCAAATTCGCTACAATGTGATTGACAAATTGGGGACACTGTTTCTAAAGTGCAAACTTTTAAAGCGTATATTGGTTATAACACGATTGCGACCACATTAGTTTAAGTGGTGCTACTCTTACAGGATTTACAGGATTGCATGAGAATGGAATACTGCATTATAGCAGAACCAACTGTATAAGCTCAGCAGTAACGGATCGAACTGTTACAGTAATTTTGGAAAAGCTGAAGTTTTGTTTAAAACAGGGATAGTGAATTAGATGTGATAATGTGGATTATTTATCCATTGGATGTGTTATTGTCATGCGGTGTTAGTATCATAAGTTTGATACGACAATAAGAAAGTGATCACCAGCAAGCACAAACTACGTTTTATGTCAAAGCTCATTAAATGCAAGAGCATCTTTCCAAGAAGACACAAGCAAGTTTTAATAATTAATTGATGAAACTGACATGGAAAACCTGACACATCTGTGACATTTACCAGTGGCCAAACTGAACATTTGCTAGAGACTGGATAATGTCAAGACTTTGAATGCATAGCTTCTTTGTATGGAAAGTGTATCAAGCAACTTGCCCTCACAGTAAAAATTTAGACAGCACAGGAAGGTTGATTGATCAACAACTAGAAGTTACGATGGAGTGAGCTGCTTGTCTGTTCTGGTCTGATTTTCAGAGAAGTCCTCATTAAAGGGTTCACTTGTGGTTGTAAGCATTGTACGGGAAAGTTTTTTTGGAGTTTTAAAATTATTTTTCTTTAATGAAGAACATTGGCTATATTCCATTGTTATAGCTGCTGTGTATCATTGATATCTAGCGCAAACCCAATGAATCAATGCACTCACCACAGCCAATTCTCCTAATTATTTCCTTTTCTTGCAACCTCTCTCATCATCTCCATGTTGGGGAGAATTGTGCCCTATGATTCTACCTCATCTTTTAAATCATTCATCAAATTTGAGATGGCAATGTTTTGCATCAAAGCCCATAATGATAAACAATCCCCATGGATCTGAGAGTGAAAAGGCACATGAAGGGAAAAACATTTCTGAGCTCTGGTGAAGGGAATAGGATGGGGACGAGCATGGACCCAACTAGTTGCATTTGTTTTTTGTTCACTCATAGGATGTGGACATTATTGGCACAGAGTGCACTGATTACCCACCTTGAGAAGATGGTGATGAGCTACCTTTTTGACCGTCGTGATCCATTTGTTGTAGGTAGACACACAATGCTGTTAAGGAGGAGTTCCAGGATTTTAATCCAGTGACACTAAAGAAACAATGATATATTTCCAAGTCAGGATGGTGAGTGGCTTGCAGGGGAACTTGTGGCAGTGGTGTTCCCATTTATCCACTGCCCTTGTCCTTCTAGGTGGAAGTGGTCATGGATTTGGAAGGTGCCGAATAAGGATCTCTGGTGAATTTCTGCAGGGCATCTTGTAGATAGTACACACTGCTGCTACACAGCCTTGGTGGTGGAGGGAGTGGATTCTTGTGGATACGGTGTTAATCAAGCAGGCTGCTTTACCCTGGATGGTGTCAAGATTCTTGATTTGTTGTTGGAGCTGCATTCATCCTATAAGTGGCCTCTATCTGTGCTGTAAATGTTCTCAGGTTCTTGGGGATGTGAATTACAAAGGAGGACCTCAAGATTATGGAAGGAATTAATGGTACAGGTTTAGGGTTGCAGAGTTCTGAAGTCCTAAGAAAAATTGATTGAAATTGGAGAGACTGCTGTGAATCTTGACTGAAAAGTATTGACAATTCAGGCCAAAGAGAGAATGAGAGGCACAGTTTACCTGAAGAAAAGACAGATATTTGGAAACCCTCACCATTAAGCAATATTTTACTGGTTGTCTGATAATGGCAGCCATCTTCAGAAATTGGACTTTATTGAGTCAACAGTTGTTGCAGGGAATATAAATGTTTGAGTTAAAGACCAAATCAAACTTCACATTGACAATTTTCAAACTGAAGGGATCATGGGAAGTCCATGCAAACTGAAAGAGATGGTCAGGTTAAAAATGTTGATTAAGGAAAGTATAAAAGTTGAGCTATTAATGATGAGGTAGTTGTTGGTTAGATTCTTAAGAAATATGAAGAAACAATTTATCTAAATACTTGAAATAAACAATATTTTCATTAGTAATGCAGAAGAAAGCAAACATAAGTAACAGTGACAAGCCTCTTTGGCCATAGTGTCTAATCTAACTAAGAAATATATCCCATCATTGTACTACGTAGCATTGAAGAACAGGAGCTTTAAATGCCTTTTTTGTCTCTTTGTATTCTGAGGATTCTGATGTCAATTTAATACCCTGATCGCTGTAAGGCTTAAATCAGATTATTCAGGACAGACCAGAAGTGAAACAGAGAACATCCTAACCAGTATGGCTCAGTTGCTTCCGGCATGGCATTCATTTTCCCATGAAAGCTTTACGGAGGCTTGTTTTATTCAATATTATGTCTCTTTTATTAAAACACATGACTTCTATCAGGGAGAATAATTACTATGGTGCAGACACAGTAGTTTACAGGAAAATGAACAGTTGCATTCCAAGAAAATAACGTTAGCAGGACATTTGATATATTAATTGTTATGTTGTTCATTTTTAGATTAGAATACTAACAAATGTGCAGCCAGAGATTTTAAGTCAGGAAGATATCGTCATGCATAATACTGATTATAAATCATGTCAAAGTACAGAGGAACCTCGATTATCCGGCAATTGATTATCTGAATTTCAGATTATCCGGCGAGATCACAAGGTCCCAATGCTTGGCTAAACTGTGTTATCCGTACATTTGATTATCCAAATAAGATATTCCCTGCCTGCATCGTTCGGAAAATCGAGGCTCCTCTGTATATGAATGGCTTTTGTTGTGCAGGGGATGAAGTGAGCAAGTGACTTGGTAAACTGAAGTTACAGTCATAACATCGTCCATCACTTTATTGGTGATCAAGAGTAAACTGATGGGGTGGTAATTGATTGGGTTGGATTTGTGCTGCTTTTTGTGTCCAGGGCACATCTGGACAATTTTCCATGTTGTCGGGTAGATACCGGTCCGGTTACTGGAACACCTTGGCCAGGGGTGTGGCAAGTTCTGGAGCACAAGTCTTTAGTAATATTGTTGGAATGTTGTCAGGGCCCATAGTCTTTGCAGGTCGCAGTGCTTCCAACCATTTCTAGATATCACGTGGAGTGAATCAAATTGGCTGATGATTGGTATCTGTAGTACTGGGACCTAGTAAAAAAGGCTGAGATGGATTATCCACTCGGTACTTTTGACTGATGATTGTTGCAAATGCTTCAGTCTTATCTTTTGCACTGATTTCTGAATCTTCCCCAGCATTGAGGGTAAGTAGTGGACCTGCCTCCTCCTGTTAGTTGATTAGTTGTTCCACCAGTCATGACTGGATATGGCAGGACTGCAGAGATTAGATCTGATCCATTGGTTAGAATCACTTAGCACTGCCTATTGCACGGCTGTTGTTTCTGTTTGGCACACAGATAGTCTTGTGTTGCAGTTTCATCAGGTTGACAACTCATTTTCTACATTTGTTTGGTGCTGATCATGCAAAGACCTCCTGCACTCTTCACTGAACCCAGAATTAGACCCTTGGTTAGCTGAGAATGGTAGAGTGTGGGATATGCCAGACCATGAGGTTACAGATTGCATATGGGGACAATTCCCCTGCTGCTGATGGTCCATGACATCTCGGACGGCATATTTTGTATTGCTTGAATCTTTTGAAGTCTTGTCCATTTATACAACACAATGGAGGGTGTCTTCAATATGAAGAAAGAACTCTGTCTTCACAAAGTCAGTGTGGTCATCACACTTATTGATACTGTCATGGACAGAATGATCTGCGCAAGATAAATTGGTGAATTTAAGCAGCTTTTTAAATCTCTTTTGTCGGTTCCCTCATCACATGCAGTAGGCCATGCCTAGCAGCCATGCCCTTTAGAAATCAGTTGGAAGGCTGCCAGTTGATATTTCCTTTTGACACCTCACCCCTTGCTCCCACCCATCAAACTCTGGGTGAATACTGCATGCTCAATGAGATTCTTCTAATCTCTCGTGAATACCTCAACCTTTGAGGATTGATCTATATTCTTTATTTTTCTTTTAAAAAACAAATAACTTTGAAACAAATATTTTTATTTTCATTTTCCATTGGTGCTGGTGATCTTGCATTATTTTCTTTAAAAATGAGAAGCCCAGAGAAGGGGTCATATCCCAAGGGAGTGGAAAGGCTTGGAAAGATTACTAAAGCAAATTCCATGAGTCAAGAAGTTGGGTTTTAAAGACCTGTAGAGTTTAAGGGTCAAGGATCTCCAGTTTGTAGTCGTAGAAAATGCACGAGTGGGGAAACAATATGTGCAGAGAATGCAGGATGTGTAATACTAGGGAATATACAAGAAAGGACATTTCAGATGCCCACCAACTATTCATAATTTAAACCATAAAGAAGATGGAAGCTAATGGCAACGGTGACGAATCAACAAATGATATCCTTTCTAAATAAATTGCTCCTTTATTGAAAATGGACTTTGATGGTGCTTGCACAGTACCCTTCTGACTATTTATAATCTATGCACTTTGATTCTTTTGCCTCATATATTTCACCTAGTTATGTCCAGAAGTATTTCATTATATATTTCCCTCCTCCATTCTCTCTCTCTCTACAAGAATTAGAACTAGAATTAGATTTTATTGTCATGTGTACTCAAATACAGGAGTACAGTTAAAATTGTACAATGTCATCATTCTCTGGCATTACCTTGGTTACAAAACTGAAATCTAAAAAAAAACAGAAAATATTTTATTAAAAACAGCCAAGTCTGAAGTCTTATCTCCATAAATGTGTTTGGAATGCTCAGCCACCAGAGCAGGCACTTGGGCCTAGCCACGGCCTGGACTCCAGCTCAGCCTGTGAGTCTCAATTTGATTGCCAGCACAACATTAACTATCACATTTGGATTCTTGTCAAATTCACTGCCTGCTTCAGAAGATTCACTCTGTTACTCGATAAGATAAAATATTGGCAGTCACACTGCATTTATAATGTGTCTATTTTTATTTAGAAGTGCTTTTTGAGTATTAGAGTTTTGTATTGTCCAATAGCGAAATAAACAGTGTTCCCTGTGAATTATTTTTAAAATAATCATTCTGGAAAATAATTTGCCCAGAACTGTCAATGAGTTTTCTACATTAAATGCACTGTATTATAAATGTGTCCACTCATTTGTTACCTCAATTATTCCAAACATTAAACATGGCCATAGGATTCTTGGACCAATTCTCTCTCAAGTTCCAGGAAAATTTCAAACAGAATAACAACCTCAATATGCCTTCTCTGCAAGTTAAACAAATACTTTGTAAAATTAGTTCAGGGAACCTCAGCCTTGTCCTCCATGACCTCAAATCATCTGCGTTAAGGACTGTTGTGGCAGCATGGTAGTGTTCCAACTCTTGAGCCAGGAGACCCAGATTCAAGTTCCACCTGCTCCAGAGGTGTGTCATAAATCTCTAAGCAGATTAATACAGAAAATCTCTAGTCTGACAAACTCCTGCAATTAAACCCTGGAATTGGTATGTTTGATTTCCAACTATAATAACCATCTCCCTTTACACTAGGAATGACTCCAAGTAGTGTGGAGGTTCAGGGCTATTGTGGTGCAGAGAGATAGTGTCCCTGCCTGTGAGCCAAGAGGCCTCAGTTCAGGTTCCATCTGCCCCAGAATTGTGAGATAACATATCTGAGCAAGTTGATTAGGAAGGACAAAAGAGCTGGTTCCATTCCATGAGGCACCTTGCTGGACCAGAACATAACTTTGATTTGCATCTGGTCAGTGTTGTGTCTGACCTGGGTGTGCTGGGTGGCAAAATTTGAACGAGTTTTTACTTGGCAACATTAACATCCCTCCCCTTGATGAACACCATCTGCTTCATCATGAACTAATCCCTGGTTGGCTTTAACAACCCATTTGAGGTTATTATTTTGTTTGAAAATTTCCTGTGACTTGAGAAAGAATTGGTCCAAGAATCCTATGGCCATGTTTAATTCGGGAATAATTGAGGTAACATATGAGTGGACACATTCATAATACAGTGTATGTAATGGAGAAAACTCACAGACAGTTCTGGACAAAGTATTTTCAAATGGGCCACTGTGTATAAAATACACAGTTTAATTGTGCATAATTTTGAAATATTTTAGTTAACTGGCAATACTGGCAATGTTTAAAATTAATGGTAAACAGTGTACTTTAATAATTAGTTGGGGATTATTAGTCCTTAAAAACATAGAATCGCTATAGTGTGGAAACAGGTCTTTCGGCCCACTGAGTTCACACCAACTGTCCGAAGAGCAGTCCACCCAGACACATGCCCTACTCTTTCCCTCTAACACTGCCTTCCCCATAGCTAATCCACATCCCTATACAGTATGGGTAACTTCGCACAGCCAATCCACATAACCTGCACATCTTTGGACTGTGGGATGAAGCCACAACATCCAGAGGAAACCCACACAGTCAATTACCTGAGGCTGGAATTAAACCTAGAACTCTGGTGCTATGAGGCAGCAGTGCTAACCACTGAACTATCGTACCACCCTGTTGTAAAACTATTACAGTTCAGCTTAGAGATGATTCTCCTTCAGAGGGAGTTGAATTTATTGACAAAGTGAATTCCCATTGTTAAAATAAATTTTCATTACTTCACTGATTAAAGACATTATTCCAATTACTATGGAAGAAAAGTAATGTAAATACAATTGTTTGTTTTAGCTATGGGACTTGAGCAGATGTAACTTATAAATTGCAGTGACATCAATGTATATTAAACATCTAATGGAAGTTGGCTGCTAGTGAGTTAAAGATAGTGCTTTAGTTGAACACTTTTAATAAAGTCATAAACCAGCAGAGCAAAGCCGAGATAATATATGTCAGTGAAAGCTTGATAAATGTCCATATTCATCTTTCACTTTTTTTAATACCAGCTGTTTTTGTGCCATCTCTGAGTGAGATTCCAATTTAGTGCTAATTACTTCCAAATTATGGACAGTTTTGTGCTGTAGCCACCCGCCTGCTTGAATATGGATTGAGACAATGTTAAACTAATTTACCACCTTTGACTAAATTTTAGACAGGGAAGGGCATTTTTCTCATTCACCATTTAGGACCTTTTAATATTTGTTTTCTTAAGAAATTAGATCCATAACTAACAATGAAAGGCCTGAAATTATGCTGCAGGATATTATTAACTTGCTTAATTTAAGTAAGTTGCCATCTCAGCCAATTTAACTTTCATGAGCTAATTTCAGCATTCAAATGCTTTTGTTGAAATTGTATACCTGACACAGGCTCTTCCTTAATTCTCTCAAATTAGTATAGGTCCTTTGTTTATATTCATTATTCAGTGAGGAAGTGAATTAAAAATCTCTCTTTTATATGTACATCACTTATAACAATTGCTTCTTGTTATGTAACTCACAACCAGCTGGACAATGCACTGTTGTAATAGCATAGCTGGTAGAACACGTAATGTACAGTAATTCTGCTGCCAAAGCTCAGCTATGTTTAACATGGCATGCCACTTTAAGGCCATCGATTTCTATAATCAGTTTAGAGTATGAGTTCAATTAAAGGTTATTTGTTCGTGCTTGATGCATGTTTCATTGTTAATGACTTGGTGGCTTATAAATTTCTGGTTCGAGCTCAGAAGAAACCAGCAAGAAATGAGAGCTTTAATGTTTCAATCTGTTTTGAAAAAATGCTTTTTTTTGGCACGTTGAAGTAAAATATCTAAAGTGTAAAGGGTTTAAGTTATACGCAAGATCTTTAAATGTGAAGAAAACATTTGAATTTCTTCAATTGTGGTATACTTATACCTTTTTAATATCTATCTTCTCATCAACATTTTCATGAGATACTCTGACACATCTCTGGAGTAGGTGGGACTTGCACCAGGACTGCTGGCTCAGAGGTATGGACACTACAACTGCAGCACAAGAACTCTTCTAATAAACTTTCTTTCATTTCACATATTTTTTTCCTAATCAACCTGCTCAGAGATGTTATTATAGACCCCTGGAGCTGCTGGGACTTGAACATGGCCTTCGTATCTAAGGGTAGTGACACTACCAGTGCACCACAAGAGGGACCACCCTGGTTATACGTGTTTTTATTTAACCTATTTTCTAATGAACCTGCCCAAAGATGTTAATACATACCTTAAGGATCAACCTCTGGAGCAGGTGGATCTTGAAGTTGTTCCTCCCAGTCCAGGCATAGTGACACTACCACTGCACCACAAGAGGGCCCACCCTGATACACTTATATTTTCTAAATCAACTTGTTCAGACACACTATGACACATGCCAGGGGCAAGTGAAACTTGATTCCAGGCCTCCTGTTTTAGAAATAAGGACATTACCATTGCATCTCAAGAGCCCCTTCTTTTTGTTCATACAGTACAAAAAGAGTATTTAACCGATTTTTCTGATTGACCTGCTCAGAGATATTATTACATACCTCTGCAGCAGGTTGGTCTTGAACATTAATCTTCTGTTGCTGTGGTAAGGACATGACCACAGTGCCACAAGAGTCCCTTCCTTTTATACTTATATGTTCTTTTTCCCAATTTTTTATTAACCTATTTTCCTAATCAACCTGGTATAATCTTTATCTGAAACATTAGTGAAGGAAAGCAAAGACACTTGCCTCTATTTGTGTCACAAAAATAACAAAAAAAAAATTAAGAGTTCTCTTTCAAGTTTATGGACCTCATTGCAACTCTTTAGTATGCTGTTTGGTGCAGCAACTGCTGTTTCAAAGTGAAAAAAAAGCATCCACCTGCACACATCTGGTACAAGCTACATAGGAGCTGGCATGTGTTGACATGCAGGCAGGAAGCAGCTGCTGGAAGTTTGCCGAGTAGGTAGATAGTGACGTCAATCTATGCTTAACCCTAGTTTGACACCGGCGCTGTCATTCTGAGCTCAGTGCTTCAGTGAATGCCCTCTCTTAACTTTGCACAGCTGAACATGGATTCATAAGTAGGAAAGAGACCCCTGCCAGCTCCACTTAAATGGGTCATTAACTAATTTCAGGTTATTTTCTGATTGATTTCACTTATAATTGAATTATTATCTGAAAAGGAAGAAAAGGAAGTGGGCGGCACGGTGGCACAGTGGTTAGCACTGCTGCCTCACAGTACCAGAGACCCGGGATCAATTCCCGCCTCAGGCGACTGACTGTGTGGAGTTTGCACATTCTCCCCGTGTCTGCGTGGGTTTCCTCCGGGTGCTCCGGTTTCCTCCCACAGTCCAAAAGATGTGCAGGTCAGGTGAATTGGCCATGCTAAATTGTCCGTAGTGTTAGGTAAGGGGTAAATGTAGGGGTATGGGTGGTTTGCGCTTCGGCGTGTCGGTGTGGACTTGTTGGGCCGAAGGGCCTGTTTCCACACTGTAAAGTAATCTAATCTAAAAAAAAAGTGCAGAGCTATAGAGAGATAGCAGGATAATCGCACGATGTGCATTGCTCAGTCAGAGAGCTGGCACCAACACAGTCAACAAATAGTCTCTTCCTATGCTGAAACAATTCTCAGATTCTGTTTAAAATCTCTATTATTTTCCTCTGTTTTGAAGCTGCCACTGTGACCGCAGCCAGGTAACAAAATCCAGTGAGGAACTCTGTACTTAAGCTGAGATTTCTGACACACTGCTCCTGCCTGAGGTCAAGGCATGACATCAGTTCCCTGAGGATATTGGACAGATATGGCTTTCTCCCACTACCCCTCCTAAAGATGCAATGCAACATGCAGTAACTGGATAGGATCTGGAATGCACTGCCTGACATGTGTCCAAACACAAAGTGGATAATTGTCTGAAGAGAAAAAAAATTGCAGGACTACAAGGGATAAGACAAGGCAATAGGATTTAGTGAGCTATTCTTGCAGAGAACCAGCACAGAGACACATGGACAAAATGTCTCCTTCTGTGCTGTAACCATTCTAATTTCCACTGGCTGAGATTGTATGACTTCCATCTCATACAATGATCTTTTGTGTCATGTTGATCAACTCTTGGTTACGCGTTGCCTGGTTTGGCTCAGGAGCCTAACTCTGGTGTTGTAAATGCTGAGCCTTTTGTTGCAGAGGAAGACAGCGAGATGAGAGAGTCCACATTTCACTGGCCTGTTCTCACTATCTTCTTGGCCAGCTGCATTCTTGCTTTTTGTTTCTGTTTGCCTTCTCCGATATCTGCTTTCTGAATCAGCTTCCAGAGGTCACAGCGTTGACAACTGTCTCCCAGTTGTAACACCTTCTGCATAGCACATTTACAGGTGTCCTTGTATCAGAGGTATGGAGGCCCAGAAAATCATGAACTAGTGGCAAGTTCATTGTGCAGAAGTTTTTGTGTCTGTGGCCTTCATTCATCTGGTGAATGTGGCTGAGCCAGTGCAGGAATGTTGATTGACCAATGAATGAATGTTGATGGGATTATTACATTCCAGGACCTCTGGGCTGGTGAGTTTCTCATGCCAAAAATTGCCGAAGAGACTTTTGAGGAAGCGAAAATGCAAACTGCACATTCTTTTCTCGTGGTTATCTGGGTCTTATGACAATAGGGGAGTGCACTATGGATTCAGGCTAGGTAGACTCACAGTTTAGTATACTCAATCAGGTTTCTGTTGTTCTCACACCCTCTTACTCAGCTTGAACATAACAGCTGCAGCTTTTGCAAAGTATGTATTGAGTTTAGCATCAATTGTGACGCAATCAACGACTTTCAGTGTCACACTATCAGTCTGATAGATGGCGTGTGGCAACATTCAGGAACATATAATTTGTCTTCCTGCTGCTGATGGCCACACCCAACCATTTACAGATGTAAGAGAGTTTGTCCATGTGCCTCTGAAGGTAATTCTCTTATGCCATAATGGTATTGTCCCTCTCTCTGGGGCAGGAGGCCAGGGCTCAAATCCCACCTACTCCAAAGGTGTGTCATAAAAGGTTTGAAATTTTTTTTGATTGATTAAAGACAACTACATACCTTCAATTGAGACAGCACTTATTTTTCTTCAGGATACCTGTGGGACAATCATTATGTCCTTTCCTCTGTGATGGGAAGCTTGCGTTAAAGTCCTGCCTGCTCCAAAGATGCATGGTAATATCTGAACGAGTTGATTAGCAAATATCTGAAGATGGTCCTTGGTATGGAATTCTAATGCAGCATTGTCAGTGTAGAGCAAATCTCTGACAATGACTTGACACGTCTTTGTTTTGGAACCAGGTAGGGAAGGCTAAGCCATTTTTTTGTCAGTTCCGGTATGTTACCAAACATTCTCTGTAGACATATAGCAGCAGCAAAGAGAAGAATATGCAATGAGTACTGGCCTGAGATGTAAAAAAAGCTTTGGTTGATCTGTCTGTGGAGGTCATCAGTCCCATTGTAGCTGATTTGTTGTCATGGAAGGAGAGCTCACATTGAACAGCTTCACTGGTTATCTAATCTTTATTCAGCACCTTAAACAGACTGTCTCAGTTCACATGGTTGAATGTCTTGATGAGACTGACAGAGATCACTTTTCACTCTATTTTTCTTGCAGGTATTAAACTGAGAAGAACATATCAGTGATATATCTTCCAGTTCTGAAACCACTCTGGGATTTCTATAGATGTGTTCAATGTGGATTTACAGTCTGACAAGAGCAACATGGACAATTTATTTCCCTATGAAGCTTAGCCAGGAAATGTCTCAACAGTTATTGTATTCACTGTGAACACCCTGTTCTTATACAGGGTGACAATCTTTGTATCACACATATCCTGAGGCACCTTCACACTTCCTCCAGCTGAGACAGAGAAGTTTTATTTCATTCATTCACTCAAGGGGTGGGGACATCACTGGCTGGGCCAGGATTTATTGCCCATCCCTGGTTGCCCTTGAGAAGGTGGTGCTGAGCTGCCATCTTGAACTGCTACAGTACATTGGGTGTAGATACACTTACAGAGCCATTAGGGAGTGAGTACCAGGATTTTGACCCAGCAACACTGAAGGAATGGTGATATATTTCCAAGCCTGGATGGTGAAAGTAAGTTCATGTAAATGATGAATTTGTTCCAGGTTGCTGTGCTTGATGAGTTCAGGTGTCATAGCTACATCTGGAGTTTTTACATTGAAGTGAGATAATAACATTGTTAAGCTCCCTCACCGAGAGTACTATCTCCAGTTCAGTTCTGATTGGAAGGCTCTCTTTGGAATCTAGAGATTCCTTGGTGATAGTGTTCTCCCCAGAGTACAACTCAAAGGAGAGTTAAACCCATCACTACAACTGTTCATTGCTGTTGGTGATAACTACTGCTGCTTTGTTTTCAAGGTTGCCATTTTATTTGCTATTTCCTTTTTGATTGTTTCATCTCTTCCCTTAGCATTCCCTGCGCAAAGGACTTCTGGGAATTCTGGCAATTTTTGCACCAGCTCATCATTGATTAACTGTTGGTCTTTAACTCTAGTGGCTCTTACTGCATTCAGAGTTTTCTCACTCAGATCTCTTCTGACCAAAGAGAACTGACTAGTTTGCTTCAGTGATAGGGTCAATAACAGCAATGTTTGGCTTGAACCAGCCAGCAATTTTCTGCTGTTTCCCATTTGTTGAAATGGTAATGGGATCAAGAAGTATGTTCCATTTTGTTTCTGCACTCCGTGTGGGAATATCAGAGAATGCCTATTCAAGCAAGTTAGGTTTTATCTAGGGAGGGAATATGGCTGACCTTCATAATGAGCATCCATTTCTGCTTTGAATGAAAAGGTTCCAGGGATGTATCCTCAACCTACACAGCAGGGAATGATCTGTGTTGTGGCAGCTATGTGTTTTGAGAATGGTGTTAGGCCATCATATCTGATGATGATCAGACCCAGCCAGTATCAAAACTATTGTCTTGGATTTCTCCAGGACATCCTATGACTTAGATTGAATGAAAGAAGCTGTTAGTTGCAGAGAGTGTTGGCAGCAATATTCAAGAAGTCTTGGTCTGTTCTAATTTATGTTTCCCAAGCTATGATGTCTATTTCAGGACAGCCAGCCCCCTTGATTTAATAGAGACTCCCCCTTAATGTGATCAGATGAAAACAGAGTCAATTAAGCTCCTCACAGAAGTGATCTTTGTCTCCATAGTAGGCACAGAGTTGGGGCATGGATACCCACAAGTGTTTCCCATGGCAAGACAACTCTTACAATGACTTCCAGCCAATAATTTGGCACGATGGACATTTCAGATATCTTAGCTGACCTTAAGTATTCATTGAATCCTTACAGTGTGGAAGCAGGCCATTCAGCCCATTGAGTCCACTCCGACTCCTCCAAAGAGCATCCCACCCAGACCACCCCCCTACCAAATCATTCTGCATTGCCCATTGCTAACCCACCTAGGTTGCACTGCCCTGGACACTACAGGCAATTTAGCATGCCCAACCAACCTAACCTGCACATCTTTGGGCTGTGGGAGGAAACTGTAGCACCTGGAGGAAACCCATGCTAACACGGGGAGAATGTGCAGTCTCCACGCAGACAGTCGACTGAGGTCCCTAGTGCTGTGAAACACCACTGAGCCACTGTGCCACCCCGAGCCACCATGCTGACTGCAGTGTAGGTTAGCTTGCACTTGTGCTGACCTCTTACAAATTTGTGTCCTCGGTTACTTCCAGCAGTCGTTTAGCAGCACTTTTTGTGCAGGCTGCGTTATAAGCTATGGGAACAGCGTGATCCCTCTGTGATTCCTATCCCCATTTTCAGGCCCTTTTGCAGTCATATTAAACTTCTATTTGATGTATAAACCAGCTAACAGGCTGGATGATGCTCACATTTCATATGCAGCACAAATGGAATGATGACCACTGCTTTTAGCACATACACTAGAATGGTGATATATTGTAAAGTATTTGTTTCTAAATTAACTTCACTTAGTGCCAGCTGGTCTGACTCCTATAATTGAGAAGTATTGGCATTATTCACAACTATGAGTGGAAAATCTAAAAGTGCTCTGTATGCAACAGCGTTTCCTGTCATTTTTAAAAAGCAATAGAAAAGCAAAGATTCCCCTTTAGTTAGTTAATGGTGTCTAAGAATGAGGATACATCACAGAATCTAAGCAATAGTTACAGTTGTCACAAAATACTCAATCCAGGCAATATAAAGTAATTGAACGATGACAGAATGTCTCCCTCTAAATACAGTGTTGCTGTTGTTAGCCATCTGCTTGACTGAAAGTGATGGCTCTTTGATTTGCGTCACACACTTTGAAGGTCTCAAGAACTGTGAAGAACAACCACTGAGTAATTGGCCTGTTCCTTGTAAGTGTTACTGAATTCTAAAATGAAACAGCAACTTGTGAATCTAGATTACCGTAGAATCTAGTGTACACATCACAGTTTTATACTTGGTCATCCTGACTGGTTGATGGATGGAGACAACTTCACATTTGTACTGTTATGTAGAATATAATAACCTGAAGGCTGATTATTACACTTCTGAGTTACTGGGAAATATGCAGTTACAGATGTCCTGAAATCATCTGAAAGTATCATCAATGGCTCAAACAGTCACTCAGAAAAGACACAACCGACAGTAAATTGTGTGCAGCGGTTCAAGAAGGCAGCTTACCATTGCCTTCTTCTGAGGACTGGGGACTAGCAATAAGTACCCATTGCCCATATCCTAAAGGGGAATAAAAAATACCAGGTAAATTTTGGCAGACAAGAAGGTGGAACATAAGTTTGGCCTATTGATTTTATTAAGTTTCTTGGTTTTGTGCATTGTTATCCAATAAACAAATCCTGGATTTATAGAAGAATTTGACAAAGATGATTGCTCAGTTAACTTACCCAGAGGGAAAAACTGTAAAACTTGAAAATGACACATCCCGATTCAACTCGACTTGTTTATATCAAAATGGTGATCTAATATGACCAACATTTTGATTTACAAGTATGACTGTTCAGTTTTATCGACTGATTTTTTGTTTCTGAATAGCAGCACATTAGTTGCTTTCTGACCTACTCTTGGAATTCTTATAATCTAGGCTAATCACTCAGTGTGGTTCTGAGGGTGTTCTGCCTCATTAGAAACTCAAATCTCAGGTAAGACACTAGACTGAGGTCTTGCTTTCCTATTCAGGTGGACATAAACAATCCTATTAACCTTCTTCTGGCACCCTGCTCAACATCCAATCCTCAACTAGTGCTCAGTCCAGATTCCCTCTTATCTGTCTGTGGAACCTTTCTATTCTCAAACTGCATGCTGCACTTGCTTAGAAAGCAACAACAACTATTCACAGGGAGATAGTGGTTTAGTGGGGACATTACTGGATTGGTAATCCTGAGGTCCAAACGAAAGCCCTGGAGAACATGGATTTGAATCCCATCATGGTCGCTGAATTGATGAATCGGGAATTAAATCTATCATCAATTGTTGTAAAGCACCTTCTGGTTCACTGATATCCTCCAGGGAAGGAAACCTATCATTCTTTCCTAGTATTGCCTGTATGTGACTCCAGACTCTGAAAGGGCAACAAATGCTGGCCTTACCTATGAAGCCCACATCCCATGAAAGAATATAAACAAACTCTGAAAATAATTAGTTGTAAGACATCTGAAGATATGAAAGGTGTGCTTTAGAAATGGAAGGCTTCCAATTTGTTTATCAATTAATAACTTAATGTATGTAACCTAGTGATTGATTTGTAAAGTGAATTAGATGCTTAACAGGAACTAATCCTTGCTATATCTCCAAACTATGCATGTTAAGGATCCCACGTACCAGTCACTGCTGTACCCCATTACATCCCACTCTGGGATAACCAGATTCTCATGTTAATCATTGCTAATAGGCCTGACCTGGTGGCAGCAAGAGTGTTAGTGGGAAAAGTAGCAATGAGATGCACCAGGATGATTCCCCACCCGCTCTCTGCTGGGCCGAATTCCGTGGAGCAGCCTGGCAAATGGATTGCCTTATTGCTGCAGACAGAGGCAGACAGAATGTAAATAATTAATTAAGGGAGATACCGCAACACTGCTGGAGAGTCTGTCCCCAAAAAGAGGGTGGCAAAGGCCAGTAAGACATTGCCACATCCTTAACGAACCAACTGGATGGGTCTTTGCTCTGATCGAAAGGTTCTGCCAGCCCCTCCTGTCATTCCTTCTAAAATAGTTCATGTTTACAACTCTTGAGGGTGCTGTCTTACTGAAGTGTCCTCACTTTTGCCCTATGTGCTTCAGCAGAGTGTCTACCTCTCACAGCAAGGATACCCAATCTTTAGGTCTGCTGGCTCTCTAGTCAGGCCAGCAGCGTCCAGAGTCCTAATGTCCTGAAGCCCAAGAGGAAATCCTGCTCACTGAGTTTGCGTTGGTTTGGTTCTAATTTTCCATCTCGGCCATTGAAAAAGTATTCAGCATTTCTAGACTTGTTTTTGACATGATTTCTGGTCTGATCAAAACAAAAGCTCGACGAAACCTAAAACTTGTAGAAGTGAAAACAAATGATTGGCCTGGATAGGAAATTGGCTGAGTGGCAGGAATAGAGTCAGGATAACGGGCAGGTATCTTAATGGCAGAACAGGACTGGTATTCCCTGCAAGGATATGTGCTGGGACATCGCCTATCATTTATTTATTAAAAATCTTGAACACAGGTTAGAAAGGCTCATGTCTGAGTTTGTCAATGACACAAAGATAGACAGCATTGTAAGCAGCTTACATCATACAGACGCACTGATAGATTAAGCAATAGCTATGACATTGGGATTTCAATCTGGATTCATACAAGGTCATTCACTTTGGACATAAAAAGGATAGATGAGTGCACTTTCTGAGTTGAGAAAAGCTAGAAACAGTGGGATCCGAAGTGACTTGAGGGCACAGATACATTGATCATTAAAGTGTCATGAATTGGTACAGAAAATAATCAGAATATTTAATGGATTTTTTATACCTCGCTAGAGAGATACCATTTTCACTGGCTGAGAATTCTAACACTAAGCAACTTATTCTAAAATAAAACTTTTCAGGAATAAAATTAGGAAACATTTCTGCAGGGAAGGATTTGCAAAAGTTGGAATTTATCATTTGCAAATGGAAATTGTTGCTAGGCCATATGATAATTTAGATCTGACTTTGAATGACTATTGTTACTCAAAATTTTTAAAAAATGGTTAAAAGGCAGCAGCTGGGGTGAGACTGCTGATCAGCTCTAATCTCAGTGAATACTGGAACCAGCTTCTGCAGGTAAATGGCCCTTTCCTGTCCCTATCTTTATAATCAGAGTGCATGATAGCTCTTGCTTCCCATCCAATTTCTTTAGAAAGAAAAGAATGTGAACATGATTGACTGGAGCCCTGTTAAGGCCCGAAGACCGAACATATAAAGGCTGCTGATACTTGCAGAAATAATGGGAAAGATGCACAGAAATGATGAGGAAGTTGCCGAATTATAAACAAGTCCAATTATGCCTCTGGTCACCGACAGACTTGGGGAAGCATAACGAATAAAATACTCAAGCTTGGAAGGACTTTTAAATGAGCCACATATGACATTTGAGGAAGGCAGTCTTCAAGAGGAACTGTCCTCATCTCCCAACAAGGACTTGATCACTCTTTTGTCCCTTCTGTATAAGAAATTTCTGCTCTCTTGGCAGAACTGTTAAGTTTCAATGTCTAATCAAAAGCTTTGGAGTTAGTAAAGTAACTACAGTCTCATTTGATACTTGACCTTTCAGAACCTAAATGAGCAAACATTCCAATGGTATGCTAACACATTTATTGACTTCTGTTGTCAATCTCATGAATTCTTTATTCATGGTGTGTAATATCATGTTATTTCACAGCACCACACAAAAGACCGTAATGTGTGTTCTTATTGTCTCTAACGGCCAATTATAATGCATAAATTGTTTTTCGAAGTAACCAAAGTCCCAGTGAAAGCCTACTGTCTTGAACATAATGATGTTAACTTTTGTTCACTGAGAGGTTCAAATAGGTCTCTGGCATTTATGACATGAATCTTAGGAAAGTTGATTTTCTTTTCTAATTGAGAAGTGTAGATAAAGGAACAGAGTTCACTGCAAGTCATTTACAAGCTGAGAAGAATAGGTGAGTAGGCTAAATAATTCTCTGCTTTTAGTTATGCAAGCTGACAGGTACATTATTGAACAGTGCAAAAAAGAACAAATGTAATTACATCATAAATGTAATATGGAGAACTCAAAGGTGTAAACAGTTTGAACATACATCTAATAAATTACTCAAACCAATAATCAATTACAATTATTTTTCAATGGCTACTTTAAGAACAGGTTAAATTCTTTTTCCTGTATTAATTTGAGGAATTAACCGCAGAATACAACTGCTTTGATCTCTGTGTTCTCCCTGCCTTTCTCATAAGCCTTATGGATAGTTGTCGTCTCCCAAATTACTTTACATATTAGTGCCTCAGAGACCGAACTGAAATATGAGACACTTTCTTGAAAATCACTGGGCTTTAAGTTAACAATATGTTGCTGCTTTTAACATTTGTACAATATGTGGTTGATTGAACTGTGACTGTAGCTCCATGTTCTTTCCAATATTTATGCGCTGAATCAGAAAAACACATTGCAAGTCTTTGATGTGTGAACTGCAACGCATGACATTTTCTTTCCTGCTATCAATTTTCTCTTCTCCATTCAGCGTCTAAGAGCGTTTACTCTTTACTGAATATGGTTTCTTGCAGACCACTTGTCCAACAGTTGGGAATCTTGAAAATTAGCACTGGATGACTATGCAACCTCGAAAACTTGAATCCTACAATCCATATAGAATGGAAGCAGGCCATTTGGCTCATTGAGTCCACTCCAACTCTCCAAAGAGCATCCAACTCAGACCCTATCTCTGTCACCCTGCAATTTGTATAGCCAACCCACCTAGCCAGCATACTATGGACAATTTAGTATGGTGAAAGTGATGACTGCAGATGCTGGAGAGCAGAGTCTAGATTAGAGTGGTGCTGGAAAAGCACAGCAGGTCAGGCAGCATCTGAGGAGCAGGAAAATCGACGTTTCGGGCAAAAGCACTTCATCAGCAATTTAGTATGGCCAATCCACCAAAATCTGTCGATCTTTGGACTGTGGGAGGGAACCAGAGCACACAGAGGAAAGCCACGCAGACATGGGAAAATGTGCAGGTTCCAGCAGACAGTCACCTGAGGCTGAAATCGAACTCCTGTCCCAGATATTGTGAAGCACTGTGCTGCCCCCTGTAGACCAATTCTATTCACACATGATTTGTAAAACAAACATCATTAGAAAGTTCCCAAAATTAGTTAATTTTACTTGGCCTAGTCCAGGTTTATCACCTCTCCACTATTAACCTAGCTGTTGGTCAAGCTCATACACTAAGTGACCCAAAGATGGGGTGTGCCTGGTGCCTAGTGTACATGGAAAAGCTTGCCCAGCTATTGGGAATGAATAGCATTGCTTTTGTACACATGGAATTAAGCTTTAATTCTGGATATAAGTAGAAGAGAGACACTTAAATTATTTGCTCTAATTTAATGACTGAATTACACCTTAAACATGAGATTTTGCCTCAGGAATGTCAGTCATCTGAATCTGAAGGTTAATGTACAACTCTGTAACCACTATCTGCTCGCAGTTATTTATTGTTGAAGTGCTTTCATCTTCATTCTTTGTACCTCTGTTTTCTCCTGTCATTGTGGAAGAGATGTGAGGTCACTGACTGAGATGACAATATGTGGGGTCACATATTAAGTTAATGAAAATTTGTGAATTGGTGGAATGAGGTTATGAGAGGTCATGGAGGGAATAATGAAAATATGGAAGATCATGGAATGAGAAAACTGTCAAGATTATAATGTAGAGAAATCGTACACAGCAAGATTCGGCAAATAACATTGAGATTACTGATTAAGTGACTTTAGTGATGTTGATTGAGTCATAAATGTTGGCATGAACAGCACAGAATACCCGCACCACTTCCACAAAAACTACAATGGATCTACTTTAGAGCTTTCACATTTTAATATGCCATTTGAAAGACATCACCTCAAACAGTACAGCATTGCCCCCGGTCTACATTATATTATCATCTGAGATTAGGTTCAAATGCTGGAGTAAGGTAGCAAAAGTTTGTGATGTTGTGTTGAAAAATAATGATGTGTGCAACTGTGAGATGAAGCAGGGAAGATGTCTGAAGAGAGGATGTGCGCAAGTTTCATCTCACCAGTATTTGTTTTTCTTTGCCATATTGTAAATTTATGATTGATTCACAAAAACAGTGAGAGTGAGAGGTGAAGATAGCAATGTTCAGCTTTGACACTATGAAACATATTCATTCAATTTCTACCATTTTAACCTACATGTTCCAGTTTGATTCTTTACTGAGTGAGCAATCAACTGTTCAGTATTCACTGAAGCTCATTATAGGGAAATTGTGATAGAATTACTGGAGGTTTGTGAAGAAATAACAGGCTAGGTCTACATCCTGCATGTGTTGGAAATGTATGATATATTATGTCATTATGAATTCTGACTCCAGAAAGAAGTGTGACTGTTGAACTAAGTGTTCAATTTGCATTGGAAATTACAAAACATATTAATGGAAATATCAGGAGTGAGAAATTAGGATTGTTTGTGCTTGATCTTTTCAGTGCTACAAGTATTCTTAGAGCTGCAGAATTATGTCTGTGGCGTGTGGTGCTTACCTGTGGAGTGAATTGACGTGGATGGTCGTGTGCAGTCAGTGAGCATACAGAACAGATCAAAGCAAGCTGATCATGCTGTCAATTGGGGCACAAATCTCTTTGACATCAGAGGTGCTACTTTAGGAATACAGAAACAGGAGTAGGCCATTCAGCCTGTCAAGCCCATTCTGTCATCTATTCACTGCTGATCATCAGCTGCAATGCCATTTCCCATGCTGTCCCTTTATGCCTTGAACTCATTAGTCTCCAACAATCTAATGATTTCAGTCTTGAAGATTTGAGCTTTGCAGCCCTTCAGTGTTGAAAATTTCAAAGACCTGGATATTCTCAGTCAGAATGCCTTTTTTTAAACATACATCTTTTTAACTTTAGTACCGAGCGTCACGATTCTAGCTCCAAATTCCATTCCCAGTTCTGTCAGAAATATGGAATGTAGTCAAAATCAAACAAGCCTTGGTAGTGCAGCATAGTCAGGGTGAGGTGGGACAAGTCAAATCACACACCCTTTTGTCACAGTCAATGTGTCCTGTTCTGCAATTCAAACGCCTAACAGCACAGCCAGACACCTTTGGCAGCTCCTGTGAGAGGATTATGAAATTCAAGTGTACGGTTAGGATGTTAGTTGGTTAAGGAGTTGGCATACTAGATAGGTAGGGTGGCAAGTAAGTAGGGTTGCAAGTGGGTAAGGTGCCAGGTTTTTAATTGTCCAACATTTTGCGGGTAACTTAACTGAAGCCAAATCTCTGAATCATTTGACAGTAAGGGATTTCTCAGAGGGGCCATCAGAATCTTCTGTTTCCCAGGTGATTTCTTTTCATTTCTTTATGGGATGGGTTATTGGCAGGCCAGCATTTATTACCTGTCTTTAGTTACCCTCAAGAAAAATGGTGGTGATCTGCCTTCTTGAACTGCTTCAGTCTATTTGCTGCAGGTAGATCCAAAATGCCATTAGTGAGGGAATTCCACTACTTTGACTCAGAAACACTGAAAGCACAGCGATACATTTCCAAGTCGGGATGGGGAATGGCTCAGAGAGGAACTTGCAGGTGATGGGGTTCCAACATATCTGCTGGCCTTGTTCTGTTGATGAAAATGGTTGTTGGTTTGGAAGATACTGTCTGAGGAGCTTTAGTAAATTTCTGCATCGTATCTTGTAGATGGCACACACAGCTGCTACTGAGCAACTATGGTGGAGTGAGTAGATGTTTCTGGATGTGATGCCAATCAAGTGGGCAGCTTTATCCTGGATGGTGCCAATCTTCTTGAATGTTGTTGGAGCTGCACTCATCCAGGCAAGTGGGATACATTTCATCACACTCCTGACCTTTACCTTGTGGATGATGCATAGGCTTTGGGTGAGTCAGGATTTCCACCGAGTCTGCTGTGTCTGCAATTCCACAGGGTGCCAATGTACAACTCCAGTCTGTGCTACTCCAATGATTATCTGTCCATCAGAATACCTGTGCTAAATAGTCATCACCTACTGAGTGAAGAGGATCCTCTACATCTCACTCTTAAATGACTGACCCTTTATTCTGAAACCATGCTCTCTCATTCCAGATTCATTAGCCACGAGAAACATCGCTTCTGCATCTATGCTTTCATAAGCTATAAGAATTTTGAAAGTTTCAGTAAGATCACCTCTTGGTCTTTGAAACACCAGGAAATACTAACCCAGTATCCTCAATCTCTCTTCAAAGACAACCTTGCCATCGTAGGGGTTAGTTTGGTGAGCCCCCACTGCCCTGCCTCCTTGAATAGCATCTTCTTTCTTCACTCTCCAACCTCACTTCCTCAGGCCTCAGTCTCTGACCTTGCTCCACAGCTTTGCTCCCCAGCATCAGCTTTACTCTTTACCCTTGGCCCGTGGTGTCCTTCACTGACATCCCTTGCTGCCCTCACTGGCCTTGTTTCTACACCTCTCTGTGCTAGTTCACAGGTCTCATTTCCCTTCCCCTGTCTATCAGCCTGGATTTCCATTCCTGCTCTTGCTTCCTTTAGCATTGCTGACTACTGCCAGTCCCACTGCTTCTTCAATCATAGGCTCATTCTCTCCCATGGTTGTTATTTATAGGCTCATAATCAGCCAATCAGCAGCAAACACAGGAGAGAATCAATCTATGATTGGAGGAGTGGATCCTTGCCATTTGCTATCACTATTTACAGGAAGTGACCTTTCTCTGATTGGTCATCCCCATGAGTTGATTTTCTTGGGGAATTTAGGGTCTTTGGAGGCAAATTCATCTTCTGCCCCTGTGTATTTTGAGCAGTGCATGAGAACAATTTAATCTTCCACTGCTAATGTAACCCTTATTCAAAAAAGACGGGACACAATAAGTAGGAAACCATAGACCAGTTAGTTTAACATATCAGTGGGAAATTGTTTGAAGTAGCAGCAGGACATTTGGAAAGTCAAAATGCAAGCCATCAATTAGCATGGTTTTCTTAAGGGTAAATTGTATTTGATTAATTTCTTTGAATACAGGACGAGCAAAATGGAGATGAAAAATACCTGGGATTTCCAGAAGGTGTTTGATAATGTGTTGCAGAAAAGATTAATAGACAAGGTCAGGTCACACTAGGTTAAGAGTAACATATTAGCTTGGATAAAGGATTGGCTAACCAACAGAAAGCAGAGAGTTGGGATAAGTGGCTCTTTTTCTGGTTGGCAAACTGTAACTAGTGGGGTGCCACAAAGTTCAGTTCTTGGGCCCCAACCATTTACTATCCATATTAATGACTTGGATGTAGGGATAAAATGTACCAAGCCAAATTTGCAGATGACGTTGAAATTGCTGGGAAAGTAAGTTGGAATGAAGAAATAAAAAATGTACAAATGGAAATGGATGCATTAGGTGAATAGGCCAAAGGTTGTGTGATGCAGATTACCAGTTTATGTAGTTTTGAAATGTGAGTCAGCAGAATTTTCATCAACAGAATAAAAAAGCAATTTATTATCTAAATGGAGAAAAACCTCAAAATGTTTCAGTACAGAGGGATGTGGGAGTCCTTGTACGTGATTGCAGCAAGCTAGTGTGCACATACAGCAGGTAATAGGGAAAATGAAATGTTGCCATTTATTGTGGAAAAAAATGAACTAAAAGTAGAGAGCTGTTGCTGTAACTGTACAAGACATTGGTGAGGCTGAACCCAGAATACTACAGACAGTTTTGGCCCCCTTACTTGAGGAAAAATGTAATTATATTTTTCAATTAAGTGGTTCAAAGAAGGTTTACTAGGTTAATTCCTGAGATGGAAGGTTTGTTTGATGAGGACAGATTGAGCAGTTTAAGGCCAGACTCACTGGAGTTTAGAAGAATAAGGGAAAATTTAATTGCGTTATGTAAGATGTTAAAAGGGATTGACAAAGCAGGCATAGAGGGAATGTTTCCCTTTTGGGACAATCTAGAATGAAAGGTCACAATTTTAGGATAAGGTGTGGCAGATTTAAAACAGATACGTGGAGGAATTACTTCTCTCAAAGGCTTGTGAATTGTTGGAATTAACTACTCTAGATTCTGGTGAGCACTGAGACACTGAATAAATTTAAGGAGGAGATAGACAGAGGTTTAAGTAGTAACTGGGTCGAGAGTGTGGTGCTGGAAAAGGACAACAAGTCAGGCAGCATTCGAGAAGCAGGAGAATTGATGTTTCGAGCATAAGCCCTTCATCAGGAATCTTGACACTCATCCACACTCTCGACTCTGATCTCCAGTATCTGCAGTCCTCACTTTCTCTACTTTAAGTAGTAACTGGTCAAAGGGTTATGGGGAATGGACAGGAAAAGTAGAATTCATACCAAGATGAGATCTGTCATAATTATATTAAATGTTGAAACAGGTTAGTGGGGCTGAATTGTCTGCTCTTGCTCTGAGTTCTTATATTCTTATGTTAGTGCCCAGATATTGGCTGGCTGGTGCTTTTGCCATAAAAGAAACCACACATTGGCCATCAGAAACTACATCACAGTTGCTACCATAACAGTGCAAACAGAATTGTCCACCACATTCACGTTAAGTGGATGGATAGTAATCTTTGCCAAAGGGCCCCTTGCCAAGTTAGTTCTGGAGTCCTTCATGATCCTTAAGCTTTCTACACTAAACATTTTGTCACATGTACTCTTTTGCTTTTTCCTTACTTAGTAGAGAACAACAAGGCTGCAACTATACAAAAGGGATTGGTTTTAACACAAAAATGTGTGGCTTTGTTATATTGCATAATTTTCCTCTAATAAGTTGCACAAATACCATGTAACACAAATTATATGAGTGCCATAACACATACCAGTCAGCTACCTTTAGGTGGTTAAAGCTTGATAACAGATTGAGGAGGTGAAAAGGTTCAGTATAAAACACAAGGACAAATAATGGTCACAATGTTTTTTCTCTTGTGGAGAAAGTAGCTGAAACTAACTAAGTTCTGTCTTCTTTTTAAGCAGTTCCGAATAATGGTCACTCCTCTGGAATGGGTCTCATGTGGCCTTACATCCTAATATGCTGGTGCCTCAATTGTTTTTGTCATGGTTGTAGAATCCATGTTCTCACTTCTCACACATGCAAATCCCAACTCCATCCTATCCTCTAAATGTTGTGTAGTGACAGGATTGGAGCTGGTGACTGTGTATGTGAAATTGAGTGATGGCATGTTTTCATTAATGCTGCTTTCATGTAGTTACATCATCCCCTGCCTAGGAAGCATTTATGAGTGTTTATTATGAGGAGAAAGGCATATAGATACAACTGCTTTGTACACTGCAGAGGGAAGTGAGATAGACAGCTGCAGTGAATAAGTGTGCAGTGAATAAGCCTGTTGTATATATTAGTGATTTGGACTTAGATGTGGGAGGCATGATTTGGATGTTTGTCAGTTACATAAAAATTGGCCATATAGTTGTTAGTGAAGAGGATAACTGTTGACTCTGGAATACTATCAATGGTTTCATTGTGGGTGGAAAAATAAAAACTGGAATTCAATCCAGAGAAGTGGGAAGTAATGCATTTGAGGAGGTCAAACAAAGCTAAGGAGTATAATAAATTGGTTGCTTTCTTATTATTTCATGGGACGTAGATGTGGCTGGCTAGATCAGCATTTATTGCCAATCCCTATTTGCCCAGAGGACAGATAAGAATCAACCACATTGCTGTAGGTTTGGATTCACATGTAGCCAGATCAGGTAAATATGTTAGTTACTTTGACAAAACAATATTAATAAACCAAATTGATTTCTTTCCAAAAAAACCCAGAAATTGCCGGAGAAACTCAGCAGGTCTATGGAAAGAAAAGGTCTGAAGAATAGTCACTGGACCCGAAACATTAACTTGGTTTCTCTCTCCACTGATGCTGTCAGACCTGCTGAGTTTCTTCAGCAATTTCTGACAATGGTTTCATGGCCATCAGTAATTCCAGATTTTTTAAATTGAAATCAAATTTCTCCATCTACTACGGCAGAATTCAAGCTTGGGTCCCCAGAACATTGGAGAAAGTGAGGAATGCACATACTGGAGATCAGAGCTGAAAAATGTGTTGCTGGAAAAGCGCAGCAGGTCAGGCAGCATCCAAGGAGCAGGAGAATCGACGTTTCAGGCATAAGGCCTGAAATGTCGATTCTCCTGCTCCTTGGATGCTGCCTGACATGCTGCGCTTTTCCAGCAACACATTTTTCAGTCCCCAGAACATTACCTGATTCTTTGAATTAATAATCTAGAAATAATATTTCTAGTCCATCACATCCATTGAGTGGGTTAGAAGAAGTGAGAAAACCTTGAGATCATGTCCATACCTCTTTGAGAAGGTCTGAAGATGTCAATCTTCACTGAGATTATGCAGAGGCAACAGCAAGGTGTAAACCTACAGCCAACTCAGTTACCCAACCCTTCCAGCACCAGTTGCCTACATGTAGCAGAGTTGACAGATTGAGGATTTATCAACCATCTCAGAACCAATGAACTAGATTGGATGGAAGTTATTCTCAATTATTAGGAACTGCACTAAAAAGAGGACAGAAGTTGGCACTCCAGCTATTTTCTCCACAAGAGAAACAACACTGTAACCATTATTTGTCCTTGTGTTTTATACTGAATCCCTTCACCTCCTCAAGTTGTTATCAAATTATATCTTCCTAAATCCTTCTATTTCTCACAAAACATGCTTTTACAATCCATATTCAAAGGAAAATGCAAGCAGTGCATGAAAATTCGATTCGATTCAAGTCGCATTGATCTAGAATGCTTGAAATCTCTGTGCAGGTAATAGTCTCATCAGCTCAGAGATAGAGGACAGATGAATAATCACATTATTCTGAATAGCAATGTTGTAGTATCTGTAAAAGCACTGACCTAATTGATATGATAGCAGACTGAAAAGCACACAGGGAAACAAAGGGGACTATAAAAGGATTGTCGGAAGAAAATCTACAACCAATTAGCCAGCAAAGGGAGATCGAGTAGGGTTTACAAAAGAGTTGCTCTACACTCGTTCTCAACATTACTCAAGTAACAGTGACTTTCTTACCATCCTTGCTGATTTCTTTATTCTTGTGATGGATATACCACTGTCTTATTGAAATGAGAGGCTGGGTTTTCTCAGAGAGTAAATAGTCCTACCACTGGGAGCATGTGGGAGGGCGGTGGGATTCTAGGTGTGATTTTACAACCAAGTAAGAAGCTGCCACAGGACAGCCATGCAATTGACACCAGTGACCCACCTCCCAGAGCAGCCATGCAATTGACAACAGTGACCCACCTCCCAGAGCAGCCATGCAATTGACACCAGTGACCCACCTCCCAGAGCAGCCATGCAATTGACAACAATGACCCATCTTCCAGAGCTGACAAGCAAATCAGAACGCCAATGGCAGCCATGCAATTGACAACAGTGACCCACCTCCCAGAGCAGCCATGCAATTGACAACAGTGACCCACCTCCCAGAGCAGCCATGCAATTGACAATAATGACCCACCTCCCAGAGCAGCCATGCAATTGACAACAGTGACCCACCTCCCAGATCAGCCATGCAATTGACAACAATGACCCATCTTCCAGAGCTGACAAGCAAATCAGAACGCCAATGGCTACATGAAGGTAAAGGACAAAAACAAGGTAGGTTTTTCTTCTTGCTGTGCCAAACTCATGTAGGTACACTCTGGCAATCCAGCAGTGACTCCACAGCCACAGACAGGGACTGATCACTGAGTCACAGAGTCATAGCATGGAAACAGACCCTTTAGATTAGATTAGTTTCCCTACAGTGTAGAAACAGGCCCTTCGCTCCAACCAGTCTACACTGACCCTCCGAAGAGTAACCTACCCAGACCCATTTCCCTCTGACTAATGCACCTAGCACTACGGGCAATTTCCCATGACCAATTCACCTGACCTGCACATCTTTGGATTGTGGGAGGAAACCGGAGTACCTGGAGGAAACCCAGGCAGACACGGGGAGAACGTAAAAACTCCACACAGACAGTCGCCCGAGGCTGGAATCGAATCTGGGACCCTGGTGCTGTGAGACAGCAATGCTAACCACTGAGCCACTATGCCACTCTTGTCCATGTTGACCAGGTTTCCTAAGCTGAACTAGCCCCAATTGCCTGTAAGTAAAAACAATGACTGCAGATGCTGGAAACCAGATTCTGGATTAGTGGTGCTGGAAGAGCACAGCAGTTCAGGCAGCATCCAAGGAGCAGCAAAATCGACGTTTCGGGCAAAAGCCCTTCATCAGGAATAAAGGCAGTGACCCTGAAGCGTGGAGAGATAAGCTATAGGAGGGTGGGAGTGGGGAGAAAGTAGCATAGAGTACAATGGGTGAGTGGGGGAGGGGATGAAGGTGATAGGTCAGGGAGGAGAGGGTGGAGTGGATAGGTGGAAAAGGAGATAAGCAGATAGGATAAGTCCGGACAAGTCATGGGGTCAGTGCTGAGCTGGAAGTTTGGAACTAGGGTGTGTTTGGCCCATATCCCTCTAAGCTTTTCCTGTTCATGTACCTGTCCAAAAGTCTTTTCAATGTTGTCATTGTATCCACCTCTACCATTTCCTCAATGGTGGCCTCACTAATGTCTTGTATAGCCACAACATGACATCCCAACCCCTGTACTTAATCCTCTGACCAATGAAGACAAGCATACCAAACACCTTCTTCACCAGTTTGTCTCCCCGCGAGACCATTATCTGTGAACTGTATACCTGAACTCCTCAGAACCTCTGTTTGACAACACTCCACAGGACTCTATCATTAACTGTGTAAGTCCAACCCTGGTTTATCTTACTAAAATGCAACACCTCACATTTATCCAAATTAAGGGCCATGCAGACAGCTCAATGGCTCAGTGGTTAGCACTGCTGCCTCACAGCGCCAGGGACCTGGGTTCGATTCCAGCTTCAGGCGACTGTCTGTGTGGAGTTTGCACATTCTCCCCATGTCTGCGTGGGTTTCCTCTGGGTGCCCCGGTTTCCTCCCACAATCCAAAAGTGTGCAAGTTAGGTGAATTGGCCATGCTGAATTGCCCATAGTGTTCATGGATGCCTAGATTAGGTGCTTTAGTTAGGGTAAATGTAGAGCAATAGGGTAAGGGGAATGGGTCTGGGTGGGTTACTCTTCAGAGGGTCGATGCAGACTTGTTGGGCCAAATGGCCTATTTCCACACTGTTGGGGTTCTATAAAAATAAGCTGTCCACAATCTTGCTGGGGAAAGCACATGGTAGTCTCCCCATACAGCGGCAACAGCTCCTTGATGTTGCTTAGGTTTCAGCCACTGATAAGATCTGGTTGTAGCAGAAGACGTCAGGCCCCTCTCTGAACACCTTCCATTGTATTGACCAGCTCTTCTGCCTCGCAGCCCATCTCCAGAGGACCAAGATTCTTAACTATCATTTCTACAAGTGTTCTTCGGAGCAACTATGCATGCAACTTCTTATTTCTCTTATGCTTGATCATTAGAGAAGTAGAAATTTTGTTTTACAGTTATTATACCATGATTTAATCAATGAGAATGATTGATATATGTTGCGGATTTTTTTCTTGTGGGTTAAAACATGACCTTTTTATTGGAACATAGTTAATACTGATTATTTATACAGGTCCAAAACTTTCCTCCACCATGAGGCTGGGAGAGGACCATCTCTTAGTAGTCATACGATCTTACATCACCTAGTGATGACATTGGTTATTTGATTTACATCATCACAACAGTCAATGAGCGTGCACATTAAAATGTTGGGCCTGCTCAAGACCACATTTCTGTTCATCAAACCCAACTAATTACTTCAGGAGCTCCCTTGAAAATTTATGACAGCTCCGAGGACTTCGCAATGAACACAATCTGATTATGTTTATTACGAATTTTCATTTTTCTTCCCTCATCCAATATTTGGCTCAAATTCCCATTCTGAATGGGAGAGTCAGTCTGTGAATGGGAAGGCTTCTTTGAGATGCACGCAATATTGAGGCTGATTGACATGCTCTATTCTTATTGGATTCAGTTGTGATGGTCCCGATTGACAAACGACATACTGGGCACTCTCTATATTAGCTCAAAACAGTGAATATTTGAACAAGGTAACTGACTAGTAGTACTTAACCCCCATGAGAGATATCGACTTCACTTTGGAAACTGGATAAAAATGATTATTCTGGAATTTTTTGACTTCACCCATCATAATGTAAAGCAGCTCCTCCCAGCTGCCTTCTTGAGGAATCATCAAGAACTGTCCATATCTACCAATGCTGCACTAAAATTGAATGAGCATTATTGGCCCATGTACTCAAATGAAAAGTTTACAGCACTTACAGTGCCATTTTAGGTACAAAGGTACCTAGGTACAGATTCAAAGGTACCTAGACACAAAGTGCTGATGAGTTAAGAACTATATGTTTCTTACTTCTCATAGACAAACTTTATAGTAGTTCAAGTACAACAATCCTGCATGAAAGTATATCTGAACAGTGCAATGTTTTATGATTCCATATCAGAGGAATTAAAAGCGATCTTTCAGCATCTTGAGTCTATTCCATCATTCAACCAGATCATGGTCGACTTGTATCCAATTCTATCACCCGCTTTGACTCCGTTGCCCTTCGGGCATTGTCCATCAGAAATGTTTTACTATGAAAATTATAAATCCAGTGAGCAGCAGTTTATTTTGTGGAAAGGCGTTCTTTACTTCTACCAACTATAACATGAAGAATTGGTCCCTAACTAATCTTCTGGAAGGCTAGCTCTAGTTTAAAACTATGCCCCCTCATCTTGGAAGCCTTGAGTAATGAAAAAAGATTATCTCTATCATATCCCATATGCACAGTTCCTAGCATTTCAGTATTTAAAAATACACTGCATCTATTGAGCCAAATTAGACAAATTCACTACTTGTCTCCATCAAACTTATCTGTGCTTATTTTGCTCACTCACTTAAGTTATCATCTGATTTTGTATAATCAACAAACTTAGATATATGGGCTTTCTATTTTATTACCTTAATTCCTTAAGAAATATGGTTTGTTCATTCATGTTTTTGCTTTGAATGTGGTTGAGTATTTTAATAAATCTTTGCCAACTAATTCTTGACTCGTGAAATGACTCCTGTCATAAGAATGGAATAAGCTTATCAATTACTATCAATCAAGGTGTTAAAGCTCCAGTGGAACAACGTGTTGGCTGGTGTTAGTGTATAAGTTTATAAGCTTATATGATTTTTTTTGTCCCATAGGACACAGATGTATGAGGTGTTCCTGTTCATGATACACTGGCTCCACCCATAATACTGATGTTACACAGTCTGTGGTTGGAGACGAGTTCTACTCTCAGTTTTGGAGGGACCAGATGTATTTGTTATCTAAACTAGAGCTAGCCTTCCAGATGTATTTGTACCAACTCCCTAAGATCGTAGTAATTGGGCTTGACGAAAAGTAGCTGTATTTATTGTGATTAAATCTTCTTGTTATCGAAGAACAGAATAGCACCTCTTTTGTAGATCCTCGAAAGTGATGTACCCATTACCATTAATCACTAGATATGATTGAAACCAGGAAAATCCGAAGGAAGGCTGACGGCTGTGAATTACTTCAAGCCACCTTATTGAGTACCAAAAACTGGTGGAGGTGGCAAATACCACAATGGGCCCAGGAGTAATTATCTGGGAAAATATTATAGATATCTGTTTAATTGAAGTTTTCTTTATTTTGGAATCAACAGACAATGATACTCTATTCAAATCAGCCTATGAATAAAATGCACATGAAGAATTTTAATGATGAGAGACCTGTCGGTTTACATATAAAAATCTTTGAGAGTGGAAGTGCAAGCTGATAAAGTTGTTAAAAGGACACAGGGGTCTGTGATTTTATAAGTACAGGCACAAAAGCAAGAAAGTTGTGCTTATCTTTTATAAGTCACTGGTTAATAATTAACTGTAGTGCTGTATCCAATTTTGGATACTACATATTTGAAAGGATGGCAAGGCTTTGGCAAGAGTGCAGAGCAGGTTTGCAAGCACAATTGTATTGAAGAGGTTACATAGAGAGACTGGGGAAACTGAAAATTCTTCTTTAGAGAAGGTTAAAGGAAATTTAAGAGAGGTGTTTATATTGTTAAGTGTTTTGACAGAATGAAAAAGGAAAAAATGGTTCTATGAGCAGGAAAATTCAAAAGGCAAGGACACTGATTTAACATAATTGGCAAAAGAAAGAGTTGGAGGGATGTGAGACTTATCTTTTTTTAATGCAGTGAATTGTTATGCATTGCCTGAAAGGTGATTGCAGCTGCAGTGTAAGGTATATATCCATCTTGTATCAAGAAGTGTTCCAGGTATTGTATCAGTGTAGCAGTTCAATTTCCTACACCAGCTTCCTGTCTATTTGAAGTGTTAAAAAAAAACTTGACAAATAGGTGGAGAATTAGGAACAATTTGAACTGACTTGAAGCTGGATTGAAACTGCCCAGCTGGATCTGATTCAGACCATAACAGTTAATCACTACAGGAGATTTTTATCTTGTCCATCTGCAGACCCAGTAGAGCTGAAATAGTTTTCCAGCATTCTGAACCAACTATATTGCACTTAAACCCCCACATCACAGACTAGTGTTATTAGAATGTCATCTACCCTGGGGAAATACTGCCACTTTGCCTCTGTAGAGAGTGCCTCTTGTCATTTGAACGATGTAATGGATAAACTGTGCAGAAGCCCACGGCCTATTCATTGTCTGTGCCAAGAAAGGTGACAGAGGCAAGCAGCTGTGAGGCAAGAAAACAATTATAGAGTTCCTTAAAATACAGCACATATCAAAAGGGAACTCTTTGAAGCCAGTAGAAAAGTACGTTCCTGATGTGGCTGAAGGCATTGGAAAGGAAGTAATGAGATTTCTGATATGACCACCATTGTATTAAATCCCCTACCATCAACATCCTGGGGTGACTATTGAACAGATTTTGAACTGAATCAGCTACATAAATATTGTTGCTAAAAAGAAATGGGTCAGAGGTTGGAATTCCATGGCTTTATTCAATTCCTGAATTCCTAAAGCCTGGCTTCCACCTCCAAGGCACAAATGTGATGGAACACTCTCTATTTTTATGGATGTGTGCACTTTTTACAACAGTTAGGAAGTGTAGTAATTGTACCGAGGTTAGCCTAGTGGACCTCATAGAGTATGAGCTCCCTGATTGGGCTGTTAATCTGGTCCAATCAGCGACCCCTGGCTGACAGATATAAACAGGAGTCTCTCTATTTTTATGGATGTGTGCACTTTTTACAACAGTTAGGAAGTGTAGTAATTGTACCGAGGTTAGCCTAGTGGACCTCATAGAGTATGAGCTCCCTGATTGGGCTGTTAATCTGGTCCAATCAGCGACCCCTGGCTGACAGATATAAACAGGAGTGGGTCTGCTCCTGGGCCTGGCCAAACTGGCCATCAACAGGTCCAGGCAGCGGGCCGTACAACTAGAGATAGGCTCGAAATGTTGGCCAGTCAGTGATGCCCATGTCCCGAGAGTGAATATAAAGAAAAGAAATTGAATACATCTGTTAGCCTTATGCGTTTAGGTACTGTTTAAGGATCTTTGATGAATTTCTGCAGTGCATCTTGTAGATTGTACACACTTCTGCTACTGAGCATTAGTGTTGGAAGGAGTGAATGTTTGCGGATGTGGTGCCTGTCAGATGAGCTGATTTGTCCTTGATGGTATCAAATTCCTTGAACGTTGGAGCTGCAGCCATCCAGGCAAGTATTCCATCACACTCTTGACTTGTGCCTTATAGATGGTGGACAGGATTTGGGGAGTCACTCACTGCAGAATTGCCAGCCTCTGACTTGCTTTTATAACTACAATGTTTGAATGAATGCTCTAGTTTGTTTTCTGGTGGGTTTCAGAAGTAGCTTGCTATAAATGTCCTGGGGCAATGATTAGACACTCTTGTTGGCAATGGTCATCACCTGGAACTGAGTTGCAAACTGGTACTTGTCACTTATCAAACCCAGCTTGAATGTTATCCAGGTCTTGCCACTTTTGGACAATGTAAGATTTGCTGTCTCTCTTACGAAAACTAATTATTTATATTCAGAAATTCAAACTGAACTCAGATTCTGAGTAGGCCATGGGAAAGTTGGGAAAATTGGATTCTGGATTGCCTGTCTAGGAATGTTACCATTATATCATTGTACCCAATTAATTATAGTCAAGCATGCACTCGAAATGACATTTAATTGGGGGCGATTCCATGACCAAAAATTGTACTCCAGTTTAAAGGGCAAACTTGATGAAATTCCCTTTCAGCACTGAGGCAGATAAGCATGTTTGGCTAGAAGCTGCAATGAATTTGGTACTTGCCCTAGTTGCACTCTGACTTAAGACCAGCCAACTCTACAAATTGGGACTTTATATTAGAATCTACCTTTGTCTGCGTGGGATAGTACCACATCGGACTGCATTCACAATCGATCCATTGAGCGGTGCATTCTTTTTTACTCCTATCATGTCTTAATTGGTATAAGCCCCTATGCTTTGCTGAAATTGCATTAATAAACAGAATAGACAGCCGTTAAACCAGGGCTACTCCCATTCCTCTGATCCCTGTGGACTCAATAGGAGCAAGTGACCCAATTGCAGAACAACAGAAATCTCAAGTAGATTAAGACTAACCAACTCACCAGCTGCTAAATACTTGGAGCTGTCTCGGGCTTGATATATAGGCAGCTAAGTGAAATCCGTTCTTTCCACAGTAAATGAAATCTTTTGGCTAATTCACTCTGACTCTTGTTGGCAGAACCGGTGCCAGAAATAAAGACTTTGAAAAAAATGTTCAATCCCTAACTGGCTTGTGTTCCGAACAGCCGGCCTCTTCCTGTGAGAGTTAGAGCTGAGGTGAGCTGTTCACTTGATACTGGTAAAATGGATTTAGCAGGCAGGCTGTAGCAGTGTCATTCCTCGCAATGTGGTTGATCACCGGGGCACACATTCCTCTCAATGAAAAGCTACGCTGGGTAAGCAGTACTATTCAAACTTCTCAATCTGTTTTTTTGCTTCTTAATTTGTAATTTATTTAGCTGGAGAGTTTCTTTTCCCTCTGTTACCCTAGGGACAGCTTTGTAGAACAGCTAGTTTAGCTGCCAGCACAGCTCCTGTGTTAGCTTTTAAAATTTGTTTCTTTCGTGTGTTTAAAATGCTGGTAATTTGGAGTTGCATACAACTGAAAGAACATGTGCCAGATGAGAAGTATCTGTTCACTTTTCTCTTTTTGAGTAACTTGGAATAAGATTAACAAAACTTGATATTTGTTAGGAGATTAAATGTTTTGAGCTTTAGCAGATTGAAAACTTGCCGCACCTTTTGTTTCTGATTGATTGATTGTTTTCATATTTAAGAGGCCGCAGATGGGGTTGAGGGAGAAAAAGAGAGACGGAGAGGCTTGTTCTGTTAACTGCAGCTGCGGGTGAGGAGAGCGGGAGGCTTTGTCTGTTAACTGTTGATATGCTGTTTTGTCTGTATCTGTACTACCCCTCATAATCTTTGTTAGTTTGAGTCATTAGAAATAATGTTCCGAGTTCTGGCTTGGCCATACCGTGTTGCTGATCTAGCCATGCTACCGTTACTGGGTGGAAATTAATGTGGGGAAGTTAGGGAGACTAATTCCACCCCAGTGCATATCTCCAGGTTTTGTTACTGTTGCAAGGTTCCTGGTGTTAGAATTATATGAAAGGAAGGTTTGGAATCACTTTCTCTCCTCTGCCACCCTTGCAACCCTGAGTCAGTTTCTACAAGCCCTGAAAGATTCCTCCTAATTGGCATTGTTTTGTCAGCTTTTGCCTCACTCTTGAAACATACAACATTCATTGTTTGGAATGACATGGATAAGATTGAAACACAGTGAAAGATACTAGAACTCTGAGAACCAATGAAAGTGTTTGGTGGGATGGGTGATGGGGAGAACTATTTGGCAATGGTATATTTGAACAGGATATTGGTGCTGTTGACGTCATCATTGTGCACCCATGTCACTTAGGAACTACCGGTTGTCGTATCCCTGTTATTGCTGTCTGTTTCCCTGCAGCTGCTCTGCCAGCTGCCTTGCTAAGGGAAAAGACAGTGGGTGACTCACTGAAGACTCTTGCTGAGCACCCCTCTGGGCCAGTGGTTTCTAAGTTATTTGAGGTATCAGGCTGCATTGCAAAATGAACTTTAGAAGTTAAGGAATGAGACTGTGTGGCATCACCAGCAGTGAGGTTACACGAACTGCATCTATCTAAGTTGTGATGGTGAGGAATCCTCCCCGTATATATGCCTGTGCTGCCCAGTGCAGCAAATGTGGAGAATTCAGTCAACTGAATTCAGTCATCCTGAGAGCTTCAGGATGGGATTAGAGAAAAGAATCCTGCTTCATTCTGCATGGCAATAATTAAGTATAGAGTCATTACTAAGACAATAACATCCAGAGGTTATTCAGCCCCATGATCCTGCTGGAGCATTGAGTTAGATTGTGGATGATCTGTATCTCAACTCTATATCTTTTCACCTAATAACAGTCTATTAATCTCAGTCTGCAAAACTTGCCAGCATTCACAACTTTTTGAAAGTGTTCCAAATTTTCACTATTCTTTGTGAGAAAGTCCTTAATGTTTTATACTAATTACAGGATTCTACCTAATTTTATGATTGTTTAATATCATTCTGAATCTCTACTAGAGGAAATAGCTTCTGTACATATCCTATCAACTCACTTTATCATTGTAAGGCATTCAGTTAAATCTCTCCTCCTTTCCTAAATGGACGATCATGAAGCACATTCTCTTATAATTTAACGCTTCAAGTAGGAGTATCATCTAGTCTCAACATTAGCTTGCGCTCGCTCTCTCTCGCTGTCTCTCTCTCTCTCTCTCCATGGATGCTGTCTGCTGTGATCTCCAGCATTGGTTGTTTTCAGTGAGTATCTTTTGTCTTGGCCTGTGTGCTTCTAATGAACATAATCAGTTTGACCAGCCAGAAAGCTACCTGTTACTTTCATAAGGGAGTAGCTTGTACAATATAGAAACTAACTCTGTAAGGCACCCTATTGGGTCCTTGCACCTTTCTGAATGAGAGGGACATTTCTAAAGACCATTGTCTGTATTCCGTTATCCTCTGAGACCTCAAGTAACTTAAAGCATTTTTTGGGGGGGCTGTCCCTTTCCAAATAAGCAATGCTGAACTCAGCTCAATACTGGACCCTGCTGGTGAGGGAGTACTTCTCAGACAGAATATCAAACTAAATCTGTAGCAGAGTCTTATTTCCTGATCTGTTGTTTCCTTTTTAGTTAAGCAGTTGATGGAGTTTTCAAAAAAAATGTGCAGGAACTCAACCATCTGATAAGTTCATTAATTGTGTTTGCTAAGATTTGTACCCAAGATTGAGAGGCACAGTCCCACACCTTAGGAACTGTCATGACTGTGGCTATTGTGTAAACCAACCATGTTGTAGAGGGGTTTGCTCATTGAATAGTGGGCTGCACCCTGGGGCCCTTGCTTGTTTCTGTCTGTATTATGGCTGCTGCCTGGTAGTGCTTTTGTAGGGGTTTACGGTGCCCTTTCTTGCTGGCTGTTGTTATCTACATGGCCCACTCAGGCTGTTGCCAGTGGGATTCCCCTTGTAGCTGGCTCCGAGTCTGGATGGAATTGGTTACACTGCTACTTTGTTCAGTTAACTGTAGGTTGCAGTTTGCCATTGCAAAGGACCTGCAATTTCAACCACTGCCTCACCAGAATTTGTTCCTGAAATTGCCAGTGTCCAGTTTGGGGCGACTGATGAGATCAGGCATGGCTACCACCCTGTTGACCAGCAGTGGCAACTCCAGTATGGCCGAGCTAGTTGTGAGGGTGGTGGTAAACTGTCAGGAGATGCTTATGGACAGTGGCAACGTCAGTTCTCTCTCTCTCTCCCTCTCTCTCCCCCTCTCCCTCTCCCTCTCCCTCTCTCCCCCTCTCTCTCTGGGAGAGTCCTGCCATCCCAAGATGAGCCTTCATTGCACTGCAGGCATGGCAACAATATGTGCCTTGAGAAAAGGAGAACCCTGCCGCAGTCCTCCTGCTGTGGTCTCACCCAGCTCCGACAGAGCAATTACAATCCTCTCACTGCCTCCGTGACACAGAGCGGGCTTTATCATTGTGCTTTTTAGGGTTTATGCTTCAAACATAAATTCAATCTGCCTGGATTGTATCAGTCGGCAGTTTAGTTTGTTGTGTGTAAGCAATCATGAAACAAGAAATGGAACAGGAATTGGTAACTGATTTAAACCTCCACACAGTGCCGCAGAAACCCCCGCTTGAGTAAATACACGACTCACTCTCAAACTTCCACCATCGCCTCAGAATATGCTGCATGCTGCTGAGCAAGCAGATCTCTGAGAGTGTACCCCTTCACCCAGCGCCTGGCAATTAACGTCCTTTTGGATGTGGGTTTCTCCTCAGCAGGTGTCTCTTGTTTTGTTGATGGCCCCAGATTTAGCTGCAGTGCCTCCCCTTGACATTTAATGGTGTTACTATCACGGACTTTTTGGGGTTATCATTGACCAGTAACTCAACGAGACTCACCACATAAACACAGCGGCTCCCGGGTGTCCTTGGAGAAGGAGCACGTGGTGTCGACCAACACCCTGGAGTTGTTCAGGGAGTGGTGGGCGCCGCAGGGAGTGGAGTGCATCATTTCTCCGTCCAATTCTATTTTGATTTAGTCCCTACCCTCCCCCTCACTGTTTTTGATCGCACAGCACTGCCCTTTGGTGTGAAGGGCAGTGTTTGTCACTGGCCACCCGGGTGTTTTCCTATCTTCCTGGTGGTGGAAAATGAATAAAGATTTGTGCACTTTGTGTCTTTCACTGTGTCTCACACCTGCACACACACACACCATGGGTGCTGGGGAAAAAAATAAGCACTACCGCACTTAGGTGGTAGTGTGGGGGTTAAATAAAAAGAGAAAAAAAACAAATAAAAACAAAAAAAGAAAAAAAACCTGGAGAGCGCCAAAAAAAAAACATAAATAAAAAAATAAAAATAAAATGGAAAAGAAAACAATAAACAGGAGTGTCGCTCCTGATCTTCGGGCACCCGGTACGGAGGAGGGAAGGCAAGTCTGAAGACATCCTCGTGGGTCTGCTCCTGGGCCTGGTCAAACTGGCCATTAACAGGTCCAGGCAGCGGGCCTTGGAGGGGGTCGTAAGGGCCGACTGCCTGCCCCTCTTCCGCGGTTACGTTAGAGCCCGGGTGTCCTTGGAGAAGGAGCACGCAGTGTCGACCAACACCCTGGAGTTGTTCAGGGAGAGGTGGGCTCCGCACGGAGTGGAGTGCATCATTTATCCCTCCAACTCTATTTTGATTTAGTCCCTACCCTCCCCTTCACTGTTTTGGTTACCGGGGCGGGCTGTCCTAGAGGTGGTCGAAAGGCATGTCAGGGTGGACCGAGAACTGGAAGGGGCATGGGGTGGACCAAGAACCGGAAGGTGGGTAGGGGCGGGCTGCCTTAGAGTGGTCGGAAGGTATGAGGGATGGGGGCTTGCTGGGTCTGTATTGTCTGCACTTTTGTATGTAACAGTACTGTCTAATGTACAACTGTCACTGCTGTTGTCTCTTTATATCTTTATGTGAAACTGGGATTTGAGGTTTGTCCTCATGTCCCTGTAAACTGTTTGAATGGTAGGGTTTGGGGCCTGGCTTTGCTGCTCCTCTCCCTTGTAAAATTGCTGTCTCTTGTATGCAGCTGTAAATGTAACTGTTTGTTGTAAACTGTTTTTGTAATTTGTTTAATAAAATAAAATAAAATAAATAAATAAATAAACAGGAGTGTCGCTCCTGATCTTCGGGCACCCAGTACGGAGGAGGGACGGCAGGTCTGAAGACATCCTCGTGGGTCTGCTCCTGGGCCTGGTCAAACTGGCCATTAACAGGTCCAGGCAGCGGGTCATGGAGGGGGTCGTTAAGACCGACTGCCTGCCCCTCTTCCGCGGTTACGTTAGAGCCCGGGTGTCCTTGGAGAAGGAGCACGCGGTGTCGACCAACACCCTGGAGTTGTTCAGGGAGAGGTGGGCGCCGCAGGGAGTGGAGTGCATCATTTCACCCTCCAATTCTATTTTGATTTAGTCCCTACCCTCCCCTTCACTGTTTTGATCACACAGCACTGCCCTTTGACGTGAAGGGCAGTGTTTGTCACTGGCCACTCGGGTGTTTTCCTATCTTCCTGGTGGTGGAAACTGAATGTCTCACACCTGCACACACACACCATGGGTGCTGGGGAAAAAATAAGCACTACCGCACTTAGGTGGTAGTGTGGGGGTTAAATTAAAAGAGAAAAATAAAAAAAAATAAACAGGAGTGTCAGGGATTCTGTTCACTGAGAGGAGCAGGATCAGGGTCAAGGACTCTACACAAACATTTTTCAGAAAAGGTTGGCTGTAGCAGCAAACATGTTGCAGCTCCAAACGACAAGCTGCTTGAATGGAATTAGGAAGTTTGTAACACTTCAGAGAGAGGAAAGGTGACCCAGTTTGCGCAGTACAATATTTGGGTTTTGAACACAGTTAGAGCGAAACTGCACAATGAAAACGTGAAATTACCCTTTCTCTCTTTCTCTGAAACTGATCTCATTTGCATTTGAGAGTTAAAATTCACTGGAAGGTCACATTGTTACATGGTGGGGAAGGTGTACCCTTAGGACATGTCTGCATCTACACCACTATTTCTTATAAAAGATAATACACCCAACCATCACTGATCCAGGTAAAAGCCCTCGTATCAGTAGCTGTGTTGAAAGTGATTTCTGCTACAGGCCAGCATTTTGACAATGTTTTATTTTTCCCTGAATTTAATTGATAGTTGACCAAAGTTCTTTTGAGATTATATTCTACAGAGTTTTTATATTTTTTTTTCCCTGTTTGTGGTCTGCGTCATTTGCAGATTTATACCATTTGTCAAGTTTAACATCTTTGTTTGAGTAAGTTCTTTACATCAAAACTAATTTTTTATTTTGATAACTTGAGAAACCTGACTAACTGGCTTCAAATGCTAAGTTATAGACAGTCGAATGTACATTAATGGCAATATGATCTCCTTTTTAAAGTCAAACTCTGCTTTGTCCACTGCTCATTATGCAGGAGGGAGCTGTTTGCTTGATCAACATTCCCATAAACATTCACTCCTTCCATCCCCTCCTGGCATCACATGATTGTAGTTTGTATCAGCCACAAAAATGAACGCACTGCAGAAAATTACCAAAGATTTTTAACAACACCTCCCAAGCTCATGATCTCCATCATCTAGGTGGACAAGGGGAGCAGATAATACATGGGAATAGCACACCTACAAACCCTCCTTCAATTCACACAAAAACCTAGCTTGAACTTAACATCACTATTCCTTCATTGCTGCTGAATCAAAGTCCTGGAACTCATTTAATAGTGATGAGGGCATACCATACAGACTGCACCACTTCAAGAAGACAGCTCACCACCATCACGACCTTCTGAAGGGCAATTAGAGATGGGCAATAAATACTGGCCTTGCCAACAACACCCACATAATGTGAATTAATAATTAAAACTGGGGTTCTTCCAATTTCTCTAGGACTATGTTCAGTGTTTGTTGTTTTCGCACCTCCTTCACCCGTCTTCCCTTAGTACAGTGAGTCATTCATTTCCATAATGGGCCACCTTCCACTCTCACAATGAAGCAATCATCCTTCCTGCATGAGCCAAGATCAGGGCTGGTGGGGTGTTAGGCATCAGAGACCTCTGCAGATGAGGCCATCATATCTTTTTGCATGATCTACACATTAGAAGTGGATTTTCCACTTAGTAGCTCAGGGATATTGAAATAGTTCTTGATTTCGTGCAATAGTGTAAAATGGTAATAATGAAAAGGCAGCTATTTTCTTTCTGGGAGAAAGTAAGCACTGCAGATGCTGGAGAGCAGAGTCGAAGAGTGTTGCTGTAAAAGCACAGCTGGTCAGGCAGCATCTGAGGAGCAGGAGAATCGATGTTTTGAGCATAAGCTCTTCATGAGGAATGAGGGGGTGGCCCAAGGGGGCTGAGGGATAAATTGGAGGGTGGGGCTGGGGGGAAGGTATCTGGGAATGGGATAGATAGATGAAGTAGGGGTGAAGTTGATAGGTCAAAGAGGAGGTTGGTGCGAAATGGTGGGAAGGAAGATAGACAGGTAGGACAAGTAAAGAGAGCGGAGCCGAGTTGAAAGGTTGGATCTGGAATAAGGTGGGGTGGAGGGGAAATGAGGAAACTGGTGAAAACCACATTGATCTCATGTGGTTGGAGGGTCCCAAGGCAGAAAATGAAGTGTTCTTCCTCCAGGCATCGGTTAGTAAGGGTTTGGCAGTGGAGGAGGCTCAGGACCTGCATGCGGACTGAGAGGGGGAGTTAAAGTGTTTGGCCACGGGGCAGTGGGATTATTTCATGCATGTGTCCCAGAGATGTTCCTTGAAGTGTTTTGCAAGTAGGCATCCTGTCTCCCCAATGTGGAGGAGACAACCAGGAGCATCCATTGCTCCTGATGTGGTTTCCTCTACATTGGGGTGCCTACCTTCCTACTGGGCACTGCCCTCATGACCTATCCTACCTGTCCATCTTCCATCCCACGTATCCGCTCCACCCTCCTCTCCAACCTATCACCTTCTCCCTCACCTTCATCAACCTTTCGCATTTCTAGCTACCTTCCCCCAGCCCCACACCCCGCCCCTCCCATTTATCTCTCAGCCCCCTTTGGCCACCCAGTCATTCCTGATGAAGGGCTTATGCTCGAAACGTTGGTTCTCTGCACCTCATATGCTGCCTGACCGGCTGTGCTTTTACAGAACCACACTCTTCAACAGCTATTCTCTTTCTTCCAATTGTTAACGCCATAAAATAGAAATAAAAACTGGGAGAGATGAAAGATGGGTGTCAGATCTGCTGTCACGTTTTCACAGAGTTCAGAACTTGTCCATTGTGCCCCTCTATAGATCTCAATACTAGATAATTGGAAAGGATTCTCTTCTGTCTTCAACCTTCAATAGTCCTCAGTGAAACAGATTCTGCCAGTCACAACCCAGTTTCTAATGGACATCATTCCCATCCAGAAAGTTACATGGATAGGCTGAATAGCCAAGGTCTTTTTCTTCGGGTGGGGAGTCCAAAACTAGAGGGCATAGATTTAAGGTGAGATGGGAAAGATTTAAAAAGGACCTGAGGGATACATTTTTCACACAGAGGGTGGTGGTGTGTATGGAACGAGCTGCCAGAGGAAGTGGTGGAGGTGGGTACAATTACAACATTTAAAGGCATATGGATGGGTACATAATAGGAAGATTTTAGAGAGAAATGGGCCAAATGCTGGCAAATAGGACTAGGTCAGATTGGGATGTCTGTTAGGCATGGATGAGTTGGACCAAAGGATCTGTTTCTGTGCAACATGACTCTATGGCTCTTTGAATCTTTGGCCAAACTGCGCATGACAACAATTGATGGAATTATTATAGAACCATACCATGTGGCAAAATATACGCATTGCAAGTTCCCATTCATTGCCTCTTCCTTCACGTTCTGCTATTAAACTGTACCTCATTCTTATGTGCACTTTCTAGAAAGGTAATATTTTCTGATTGAACTACAAGCATTTTTTTTTCTCATGGCGTCATTACATTTTTTTTGCAGGATCATGGAAGGGGAGTTTGTAGAATAATAAGCAGATCTGAACCAAACTCTAATAATATCTACAACGCATGTACATAAGAAACGATGTCACAATGATGTCAATTCACAAGGGGATGAGGCCTGATGGAAGGAAGCACCGGTGAAGCCTTCCTTCAACAAGCATATATATAAAAGTGTATGTATGCCAAAGGTAATAAATAGTAACCGTTTACAATAAGTTCATCCCTCATATATCTCAAGTTCCCAGAAGCACCTATTGATATTGCTACACAGGGAACTGCTGATCAATGCACTCAGTGCTGTACTAAATGTTGCCAGGCCAAATATATCTGTCACTCACTTCTGTGCTTTCTGAGAATTTAATTGAAACCATCCTTCGTGATAACCAACAAAGAAAGAAAATAAAGACCTCAATATGCTCTGTGGGACTCTAATCCACTGTGTCACCCAAAATCTTGCTCAACATCTTCCTGACTCAGGTTATTAGATACATCCTTAGATTTTACAGTACTACCCAGCAAGCAGAACTTCTTTCATCTTCCAAAGCATCCACCTACGCATTTCCACAAATAAGTACATTTAATGAGACTTCAATTACACATAATAGTTAACACTTCCAAACAAACAGTGAATTCATTCTCCTAGCAAAACCAAATTGAAATAGTTCACTCTGTAGCACTCAAATTTCTCTCAGAGCTATTTCATTAAGATTACTCTGATGTGAAGGAACGAGTGTTGGACTGATGAAGGTGCAGCGCTCTGAAAGCTAGTGCTTCCAAATAAACCTGTTGGATTATAACCTGGTGTTGTGGGATTTTTAACTGAGATTACTAGCCAAGGTTTCTACTTCATGACTTTAGTTAGTCTGTCCATGGTGCAAAACACATTCTGCCATTTCTGCAATGTCTACAAAGCAGAATCTTTTGGTTCAAACATTCTAATTTAACAGCTAATTAGCGTCAGTCGCAGTTTTCAACATGACTGATGGTGTATTTCCCCATCATGTTTGATTCTGTTCTGTGTGCTCAGTGATTCTTTTACATTGTTTGATTGCTTATGCTGTGTGTGTGGAGATAGAGACTGCCTTCAGAGAGAGCTGGGGAAAATTTGGAGGTTCTGCGTAGACGCATATTTGTAACTTTTGTCAGTTGGCAGATGTTTCAAATTCTGTAAATAAACGGTTTGGATTTAGGGCTTCCTTTGTGCTAGTTGATTGCTGTGATATCAAACAGATAAATAAGACAGGTAGAAACATGGACATTGGTAAAAGTAAACAAGAAGTTGAAGCTTTTCGTCCTGCACTCATCAGAAGTAGGACACAAAAAACAGACTTGAATAAAGAGACACTATTTTCTATGGCATGATTGGACCATTATTGTCATGGAGATACAGCAAGCACAATGACTTTGACATCATAAACCATGGTTGAGTGTGATTGCTCCCCTCTTTGGTTATTTATTAAAAAAACTTTTATACTCCAGATCTTTAGGGCCATTGGAGGTTTGGAGCCATTTGGAGGACTTGCACGTGGATCTGCTCCTGGGCCTGGCCAAAGTAGCCATTAACAGGTCCAGATAGTGTGCAGTGGAGGGGGCCATATTTCTGACTGACTGCCTCTCTTCCACAGCTACGTCTATACTCTGGTGTCCTTGGAGAGGGACACTGGAGTATGCACCAGTGCTATTGAATACGTTACAGAGATGAGGGGCATTAGGAGTTTTAAGTACATTGTTTCCAACTCCATTCTAAATTAATCTCTTACCTCACTCCCTATACTTCCCTTTTGTTACTGTTGCACTGCCTTTTAATTGTTTTTTTTAAATTAGTTATTCAGGTGTCTTGGCAGGATTACTTGAGCTTTTGTGGCACAGTAGAAAAATAAGAGCCAAAAAGTTGGCAGTCCACACTGAGTCTGCCATGCCAGATTCTAAAAGGTTAGATATGAATGCACTCTTAGTCACAGACTCAATCAACCCAACTGGTTCACATGCAAGGGTTATGGACAAGGAGGCCTTGGCAATCACATCAGCACATGTCCCATCACAGTCAGATAGCCTTAAAATAGTTTCCAAACTGTGGAAATGACTCACCAAGTCATAACACCATATAGGCTCAAGTGAAGAAGTTCAAGTCAACAATGTGGAATTATCTTGCAAAGATATGCAGGTCATTGAAGAAGAAGAAGAGTTTGTTGGTCGTCCGTTGTTAAGAGTGATGAATTCGTTAGATATACTATCATAAAAAGTATTGTACAAGGTAACTTTAAGGAATACAGAAGTTGCAGAGAAAGATTTTCTCACAGAAATGTATCCAAGTACATCAAAAAACCCACTGGGAAGAGAGAATATTCCAGTGTGAGAAATGTATGGCTTTGTTTCAAATGATTTCTCATTGTACAGACATCTGCTGAGACAAAACAGTGAAAAAGATGTGATCTATGTGACAAGGACTTTGGGACTCCCTGTATGCTTACCAGTTATAAAATAATACACAAGGGGAAAGTAATAGAGAGTCTATATTGTGTAAACCTGACAGCAATGAACCATTACGTGCACATATTTGGTGAATGCTCAGCAGTGTCCCCAGTGAGCAAGATTAAAACATATATTAGAATGCACACACGGGGTAAACTTTATCAGAATTTAACAAGGCTTTCGCCAGATGGGGCACCGAGACATCCATAAAAAGGCACAGGCAAACGTATGATAACTCATAGCTTTCACATCCTGCTGACCATTATGAAGCCATCACTACCAGTTAATGAGACTGTAAGGTGCAAATTAAAACACAGTCACAAACTGAAGTCTAAGAAACAATTTGACATCTATATATTTGTTGTTTACTATGATTTAGTTGAAAATATGATCATCAGTTAAATGGAGGAAATTGTTCGTATCTGTGTAGGATTATGCTAGTCTGATCACTGATTTTTCTATGCTGCTTGATTGCTTGAGCCTGTGAGTAGAGTTTGTGGGTCATGTGATTGACTCTCCAGACAGGCCTGTATATTCTGCAGACATATAGATTTGGAACTTCACTAAGTTCTAAGTGGTTTAAAGTTGTGTAAATAAATTGTTTGAATTTAGAGTCGGTGCTGCTTTGTTCTGAGGTAAATCAGATAAATTGATATTCAGCAAAGCAATCCAAATATAATGATGATGAATTTCTGAAAAGCAAAGTGGTGGGTGCTTCAAATGCAGAGACATAATATATTTAAAGTGTGTGTGCAGAGGGGGACCTAAGAGGAACAGCATGCGAAGAAATAAATGCAAATGAGAAAATGTATTTTGGTGCTCAGTTAATAAATAACTTCTATTATCTGAAAGTTAAACAGACAGTGTTGTAGTTTTTAGTATATTATAGTTCATTATGTTTGTCAAAGGGGACCTTACTAACACATCTCTGATTAGGCCTTTGGAGATTTTCCACCCAAATTGTTCCCTGCAGGTACTGACTGTTCTCACAGCAAGCTCCAGTACAAATTGTCACTGTTGGGTTTCTGATGATTATCTCAAGCTCTGTCTCTCTTGTAACCACCTGTTATTATAATGTTATGTGTAAGTGAGAATATGCCATCCAGAAAAATCAGATGCTGATGATGTTTCTCTGGGATTATTCCTCTCTGCAGTTGACTTGGTTGAATCATTGATTTGCTAAGAGCAACTGCGAAAAGCATGAGTTCACAGCTGCTGACACCAGTGTTAGGATCATAAAATATAACTCATAGTATTCAGGGATTTGCATACAGACCAAGGCTAAAAAATAAGTGAAAATTGATCAGTCAAAAGAAGCCCAGGAAATTAATCCTGACATGTGAAGACACAGTATGGAGTGAAACAAGCGTATTGTGAATTTAAAGTTAATAGGAAATCTTAAATGATTTAAATGAAAAGGTTGTAAATTAAATAATTGGGAATACTGCAACTAATTTAGGAAGAAAGGTTATTTCTCTGGAAATCTGTCTTTCTAGCCGAATAAAGGTCTCTGTTCTTTTTTGTATCCGCCTTGCCTGCTGTCAGTTTCATTTTGAACTTTGGCAAAATTTTGCAGAGGTGTTCTGACATCAAAGCTTCAACATCAATGCAAATAATTATGATGGTAAAGCTGTTTTTACATAGGTCTGGAGTTTAATTTACTAACTTGAGCATTAGTGACTTCTGCTGACAGCTCAAAGCTCCTCCAATGTAATAAACATAGCTTAAAGAAATAAATTAATGTGCTCAATTAATTAACCGCAATGGGAAAGCAAAATTCCTGCAAGAAACATATGACAATTAGAAGCCCAAAGCTGTCATGATCTACAGACAATCATTTTAGCAAGACTGTTGGGTTCAGCTTTTTTATTTTTATGTCCCTGCTGTAATGGATTGGACATGACCATGATTTATAAATCTAACCAATCTGCAGTAAGTTACAGAAGTACTCTTATGCAGCTACAGTACGGGTGAAACAAAGAATGGTTTGATAAGTAACTTCTTAAAACTTCCTTGTTGAAAGGATTTAAAGATTCCTTAATTGGGCGACTTATTGATCCAGACAATCTCTGTTGCAACTGTGTATTTTAATACAAGTCTCTAATAGTAACACGCATTTTACATTATTCGGAATGGCTTCAAGCGGTACATCAGTAAGTGTTTGCACCTGAAGCCATGATTTTGTTCCATTTATCCTAATATCAGCTGGGAATGTGTTTCATAAACCTTTGCAACATTCATTCACTAAAATTGCCTTTGGGGGACATATGGAAATGTGCTGGAGTGAATGGATGCCAAGAAGGTGATACCTGATGCTCAGGACAACCCATTATCTGAAATATGGATTTCTGGTCGAAACATATCAAATGCATTAGCATCACAGATCTTGAGAATAAAAATTAAGACTGAATTATTGCATTAGACAATATGCCGGAGTGTGTTACTTTTTGTATAATTCATAGCAGATGTTCTGTGACATTACTCAGAGATAGTCAGTGCCGTAGGTGATTTTCTGACCTTTATGGCAGCCCCACAATCCAAACACAACAGTGTTCAGGCTTTGCTGTAATATACTATATTTAGTAATTCAGGCTGGTGGTGTAATAATTTATAACAAGCTGATACGGGAGCTTTATTTTCCCTGTGATGCCATTTTGTATCAAGAGAAGGTTGTAAGAAATGAATGGTTGTCATGCATATGATGATTGTAACTGAATTTTCAATCTTTAACTCTGTTCCATACTTCTAACACTCAAAATAAAATCTAGAATAGTAAAGATGGGCGGGGGTAATTTTATGCCTTAGTTTACAGAAAGTACAATACACATCTATCGAACAGATTGTACAAAAGCAAATCTAACAGAAAATCCACTCAAATTCATACAAAATAGCACACACACAACATTTAACTGAAATTGATTTCAGCTTAAGTTTATGATTCCCCCTCAACACCCCAAATATAATTGTGACTTATTCTGGGCTCAGTTGACTTTCAAAATGTTCTAGTCAGTTTAATTAATAACTCAGATTTACATCTACATGAGGAAACATCTGTTGATCACATTGCTGGTAAAGCACTCCCTACTGTGGTTATCATACTGTGTCATTGAGTTGCATTATTACAATTCCATTCTTATTTTTCTCACTTAACATTGCTTTTCAATTAGTCCAAATTTTAAATCTTTAGTTGATTGCACTCCATTTTTGAGTGTGAGTGCCTTCAAAGGTCACAATGTTGCTCAATGTGACCTGAACAATCTAAAATCATGGATGGTCCAACATTTCCATTCATTTGTGAACCACTTCCATCTCAGTCTGCAGTACAATGCAATAAATCTAACAGCTTTGTGAAATAGGCATTTTGTTGTCTCAACTGTTATTTCTTTTTAGCTTCTGATTTAATCTTAAGCAAGTAAAAGGCAACATTTATGTTTATGCATGCAGGTTTTATCAGAAGTGTTTGACAGAGTATTAACTCTGCTAAGTAGATAATTTTGGATTCAAGACTCGCCTCAAGACTTGGGTAGACTGATGCACTCCAATGTAGGGCTGAGTTAGTTTTAACAAGTGAAATCCCTTGGTGTATACATTAAATATGGTGCTATTCTTGTGTTTCCATGGTTTAGGTGGCCATTCAAGTGCTGTTGCATTTCTTAGTCAGAGTAGAAAAATATCCTAGCTTCCTCCTATCATTTGGTCCACAATTATCATTGAAACATCTTAATGTACAGGGCTCAGTAGTGTCCAATATGTTTGTTGTTGGTGTATGGCAATAAAGACTGTGCTTCAAAATCGTTCATTGTATGTGAAATACTTTGGGATATTTGTAAAAAATGTAATAAAGTGATATTTAAAAAAATTAGTTTTACTCATGTATTTATCCCAAAAGGCAAAATATTGAACATGCAATTCTGTAAATTCCTATGCATTCATCAACAATAACCTAACATTCTATTGTTAATGTAGCAAAATGTTCCAAAGCACTTCATTTAAGCATTAGCAAATAAAATGTGGCACTGAACCAAAGAAAGACCAATGACTGAATTTTTTTGTCATTTAGGTGAGTTTTAAGGATACTCTTAAAGGAGGCCAGAAAATGAAGGATACGGAAAGGCTTAGGGAATTTCAAAACTTTTACTGTTATGTTCCTGAAGTCATTAGTAAAATATTTAATGTTGGAAACTAGCATTCACTTGATTTACTTCCTTCCTCGTGTCTAAGGAAAGATGGTAGCCGATCCAACTCAATACAAGTTTAAAGCAGTGCATGTGTGGAGACCCACCATTCTGATTCTATTTTGGATGCGGTTATGTCATGATTATTCAGTGTGACTACTGATATGATTTTTATTGTTGTTGTGACGGCAATGTGTTATCAACTTTTGTTTGGGAGGAATAATGGTTTTGGATGTCTGCATGCAACCCACAAATCCCACCTCACAGCAAATTCACAACGGGGTCTGCCATTCCTGACCTTCTGTTCTACAGTCCAGGCTTGTTTAAAGGAAAGCTGCTCTGCCGTATTACTTATTTATATGTTTGTTTGCAAATTACCAAAACCACCGTTGAGATTTGACTCACCAAGTCAGATTTCAAGTGCAAAATACAAATAATTAAGCAGGAATGCTTAACTCTTTTTAGTAAAAAATCGCTAGCTTGTAGATAACATAATGTTCTAATTGCCTTTGTGCTTTGCAAAGGAAAGATGCAAAATGAAATTTTCATTTTTATTTCTCCTACTTGTTTTATGCCTCTCATCTAGCACACAATATACGTTTTAGAGACATGCTGTTAATATCATCACCAAATTAGCAAGATTTGAGAAGATTTGTAGTTCAGGTTGAGGTTCTGGATGTATGTTTGCTCACTGAGCTGGAAGGTTCATTTTCAGACGTTTCATCTTCACATTAGGTAACATCTTCAGTGAGCCTCTGGATGAAGCACTGGTGGTGTAGCCCACTTTCTATTTCTATGTTTTGGTTTCCTTGGGTTGGTGACATAATTTCCTATGTGATGCCATTTCCTGTTCTTTTTCTCAGGGGGTGGTAAATGGGATCCAAGTCAATGTGTTTGTTGATAGCATTTCAGTTGGAATGCCATGTTTTTAGGAGTTCTCATGCCTGTCTTTGTTTGGCTTTCCTAGGATGGATGTGTTGTCCAATTCGAACTGGTGTCCTTCCTCCACCATATGTAAGGATACTAGTGAGAGTGGGTCATATCTTTTTGTGGCTTATTGATGTTCATGTATGCTGGTGCTAGTTTTCTGTCTGTTTGTCCACCAGGATGCATGAACATCAACTAGCCACAAAAAGACACGACCACTCTGACTAGTATCCTTACATACGAATGAGGAAGGACACCACTTCAACTGGGACAACTCATTCGCCCTAGGACAAGCCAAACAGAGACACACATGAGAATTCCTAGAAGCATGGCATTCCAACCGGAACTCTATCAACAAACACATTGACTTGGATCCCATTTACTAGCCCCTGAGAAAAAGAACAGGAAATGACGACACCACAGGAAATGACATCGCCAACCCAAGGAAATCCAAACATATAAATAGAAAGTGGGCTACACTACCAGTGCTTCATCCGGAGGCTCACTGAAGATGTTACCTGATATGATGACAAAACATCTGAAAATAAACCTTCCAGCTCAGCGAGCCATCCTACATCCAGACTCATCACCAAATCCTAGCATGTGCGATTGATGGTATAGTGTTCTCATACTCCATCTTACAGTGGTCACTTGCAACATGACATGCTGAGGGATGTATATTGCAGTTTAGAAGTGAATTTCTCAGTCCTATCTTAGACATGACAATGCCTTTGTCAGTGATAAAAGTAGATATGAGGAACTGTAATAAACATTTCCTGAAGCTTTTAGTACCACATTACTCATGTTCTTGTTTTACAGGACTAAGCTTAAGCATTGTCTCATCAAGTGTGATTAACCTGCTGAAGGTAAAAAGCCCATCACTGCATCTATATCAGATTAAGAGGGCAGATATATCATGTCTATTTATAAGAAAAGAACTCCCAGAGCTCAGACACCACATTATATCACATCACAACTGGACACCAAAACTTCTCTTTTGAGTTTACATTAAGATAAAACAAACAACTGCGGATGCTGGAGATCTAAAATAAGCACCAAAATTGCTGGTGAAACTCAGCAGGTCTGCCAACATATTTGGGATGTTCCCACAGATGCTGCCAGACCGACTGAGTTTTAACAGCAATTTCTGTTCTTGTTTTGTGTTTACATTCTGGATTAAAAAAAATTCAGCCTGCGTATTTGCATTAAAATGTTTTAAAATTTATGAACACAAAAACTCAAGAATTAGTTGTTCCATTTACGAGATCATCACTTCAAGCAAAATAAAAGCTGCTTTAGAATACAAGTTGATCTCAATATCACCTTCGAGAGAATTACCACAGGGAGAAGTGTCAAAAGTGTATTTTTTCAAATGAAACTATGTAACATGGTGACATCTAGGTCAAAACACAGGATTCACTTGTCAGCAAAGCTGTGGGGTTGGTGCAGTATTATTTGAATGATTTTAAAAATAAGGCCAGTCTCAAGAACATTGAAAAGATTGCCCTGAATGGAATTCCATATTTAGGCGTGCTTCTTGTCCTCGTTCACAGACATTTATTCACAGCAATTAAAGCCTTCGAACATTGACAATGTACACTGATTTACTGCCTCAGTATATGTTGTCAGCTCCTACTTTGATAATTAGAGTAGTTTACAAGACAGTGATCATCCTGAACCTAAACCTTAAGGGAGGCATGGTGGCTCAGTGGTTAGCCCTGCTGTCTCACAGTGCCAGGGACCTGAGTTTGATCCCAGTCTTGGTTGACTGCCTGTGTGAAGTTTACACATTCTCCCTGTGAGTGTGTGGGTGTCCTCTGGGTGCTCTGGTTTCCTCCCGGGTTGACCATACTAAATTGCCCATAGTGTCCAGGGATGTGCAGGTTAGATGAATTAGCCATGGGAAATGCATGGTGATAGGTAGGGGGTATGGGTTTGGACGGGATGCTCTTCGGAGGGTAACTGTGGCCTCGCTGGCTCAACTGGCTGGCTTCCACTCTGTAGGGATTGAAACTTACTTTTAGAGATGTCTTGCTTCACAGAACACTGTAAATAACTGAGTCATAATCTAAAATAGAACAATTGTGAACTCTTTGAAAGCAATTAAGGATATTGAGATGAGATTCTATTTGATTCTTATGTCATTTCCCGAAAAGCAAAGGTCATCCAAAAAGGATGAGGTCTTGGTCCAACACCTTTCTGACTCTAAAATAAAAGCAATTTACTGCAGATGCTGGAGATCTGAAATAAAAAAAAACAAAGTGTTGGAGAAATTTAGCAGGTTTGGCAGCATCTGTGAAGGAGAAACAGAGTTACATTTTGAATCTTAAATTCTTCAGAAGAAGAGTAATATTGGACTCAATGTTAACTCTCTTTCTCTCTCCACAGATGATGCCAAACCTGCTGCGCTTCCAGCACTTACTATTTTTGATTTCATACCTCTGCCCCTTCTTTATATTGTATCAGATTTCCAATGCTGGGTGAAAATACCTTACCCCTAAACTCTGAGCAACCTGAGGGTACCATAGCAGAAATAAAATATCACAGTAAGCATTTTCTCCTCTGGGGTGGTGGGAAAAAGCTTGCATGTTTTGTGTTCCTCCCAGACTGATGAGCTGTTATCTCTGTAGGCATTAAGTCTGTCCTGATGGCTAAGAGTCATCATGCAGTGTGAGTGGTGTAGGCTCATCCCAGAATTGGAGCAAATAAATAGATGCACCATATTACCAGGCATGCTACTGAGTAGATTATCTGCATTACAAGAACTGTTTGGAAGCACAGGGTAGGTATTACTTTGAGATTGTTTCACATCAACCTGTTCAGGCATGTCATGAAATAACTCTGGCACAAGAAGGACTGGAACCCAGATCTTCTGGCTCAGAGGCAGAGACACCACCAGTATTCACTGGGGACTCATTTGTCCTACTATATATTTTTTAGATTAGATTACATTACAGTGTGGAAACAGGCCCTTCGGCCCAACAAGTCCACACCGCCCCGCCGAAGCGCAACCCACCCATACCCCTACATTTACCCCTTACCTAACACTACGGGCAATTTAGCATGGCCAATTCACCTGACCTGCACATATTTGGACTGTGGGAGGAAACCGGAGCACCCGGAGGAAACCCACGCAGACACAGGGAGAACGTGCAAACTCCACACAGTCAGTCGCCTGAGGGGGGAATTGAACCCGGGTCTCTGGCGCTGTGAGGCAGCAGTGCTAACCACTGTGCCACCGTGCCGCTTTTGCAGCAAATTGAATGTACGGATGCTTGAAGGAGTTCAGAAATTACAAAGCGTGACTTAAATAGAAGCTAATCAGTGTATGAGGACTAAACTCCAGTGGTTCTATCCTTGATCATCTGGCTATTTGACTTTGAATGAAGGAAGTGTGGTGGGTGAACTTCTAACTTCTCTCCAAATCCAGAAGAAATTAATATTTTACAGTACAAGGTTAGTGTCATCCCATTGCAGACAGGACAGTGTTAAGCAAATGTGACCTAATTGCCTTGTACAATGTTTTGTTTCATCTTCTGTAACTTACTAACTTATTATGGACTCTTGTTCTCTTCATAGTCTTAAAAATTTGTGACCTAACACTTACAATCCCACACACATCACACCCTGTTACTCTTGGGGACAACTTATTGAGTTTAATCACCTCAGAAGCAGGGAGTCATAAGTGAGAATTGGAATAGTTAGATTGTCGACACTGTGCTTTCTAGATATGGCTAAACATTTCCCTGGCCCATTTTCTATTTCTCACTTAAAGGCAAGAAAGAATATGCACATCCCATTGGTTTAAGGAGTGCCTTGTGTTCACAACACCACGTCCCTGTTTTTAACAACCCATAGGGAGAAAATGTCCCACTTTTGGTTTACAAAAATTTTTTTATTCACTAGTCTATTTTGAAAAAGTCAATTTCCACAAGATTTATATTTGTAATTGACTTCTTGATATCAGTGACCAGTTTATCTTTATTTGACACCAAATGTGAAGTATGTTTTAAATTCTATTACAAACGTCTAAAAATATGAATTAGTAGCACACTGCACTAAAAAAAACTGCCTTTTTTGTTATATTAAATCCCTTATACCATTTTGATGAGTTGTAGATCTCTAGAACTTAAAATAAAAATTCTATGACCCATTTCTCTAATATAGAAAGACTGGAACGAAAAAATGGGTCATAGAATTCTCCTTAGTAAGTTCCGGAGATCTAAATCATATGGAAGTTACTGGAATCTATTATCAGAGCAGAATGACTGAGTACTTAGGACAAGTAAAAGTTGATCAAAGGCCACATAGAATTGTGAAATGATTCTAACTAAACTAGTTGAACTTTTTGAGGAAGTCACTCACATGATAGATAGCTGAGGGTTAAGAAAGATGTTCTCGACTGACTTCCGTAGGCCCTCAATCATGTTCCACAGAAGAGGGTATTCGCAAAAGCAATTGAATGGAAGATAATTGGTTGGAAAGTAGGAATAAAGAGGAGGTAATAATGTAGTGGTACTGTCACTGTGCTAGTAATCCAGATCGGTAAGGTAAAAACAATGACTGCAGATGCTGGAAACCAGATTCTGGATCAATGGTGCTGGAAGAGCACAGCAATTCAGCAATTTTGCTGAAGCTCCTCGATGCTGCCTGAATTGCTGTGCTCTTCCAGCACCATTGATCTAGTAATCCAGATCTCCAGGCGAATGTTCTAGGGATGTGAGTTCAAATCCCACTATGACAAATGGTGGAATTTGAATAAAATTTAATTGAATTAAATCTCAAATCCAGTCTAATAGCAATCATGTAACCAATGCCAATTGTCATTTTAAACAAAACTCTGGTTCACTAATGTCCTTTTAGGGAAGGGAATCTGCTGTCCTTACCTGATCTGGCCTACATAGGACTCCAGACCCATGTGGTTGACTCTCAACTGTTCTCATGAAGTTGCCAAGCAAGCTACTCACTTGTATCAAACTTCTACAAAGTCCAAAGTCCATCGACCTGGGCACTGGAAATGACAATGGCAACTGAGCCCTGTCAGCCCTGCAAATTCCTCCTCAGGCAATAGAACTGAAAGCTTTATGGCCCAGAACTAGCTGTGCCCCCAGCCAAGCTATCCCAGTACAACTATACCACTGGCTTTTAGTCACCGAGGTGGAAAATTACCCAGGTATATCCTGTTTGCAAAAAGCATGAGCCAAGATTTCCTCATTGCTTTCATCATGGAAACACCACAGCCAGTTGAAGTCAACTTGGTGGCTAATTAGCATTCTTTTCTTCTATAGTGTAAACTATTGTGATCATTTCAAATTTGGCAATTTTGCATTTGTCATGATTGTTTAAAGACTACTTTTCTACTTTGCTTTTTTTTATTGTGGATTGAAATGGGATTTTTTTTTTTAAGAAAACAGGGATTGCACCACTTTTTACAAGCAAGCGACCTGACACTCATTGTATGTGTTGCTCATGTAGCTGCTTTTTCAAGCAGTAGTGAAAATCTGGTTACAGGTGAGCTGGATCGGGGAGGAGGGGCAGAGGCTATGTATGATTGGAGCTTTGGCCAACAGTAATTGTTGATTGGTTACTAGTTCACAGCCCAGATAAAGGTTTCCTGCTGCCAACAATTATATGATTGGCTCCCAGGTAGCTGAACAGCTTGCAGGGTGGCCGTGAGCATTTGGGCAGAAGCCATCAGATCTCTGGAAGAAAAGTTTATTTTTGCTCTGCAGTTAAAAGCACCAACAGCCTGAAGATAGTTGGCTTACTTCCCCTTTCCATTCGCTGTAAGGCAAGTCTTTTAAAAAATTTTTTATAAGTGTCAGCCAACCACTCTGTGTCTTCAGCAAACAGGTGGAAGTATCTGGAGAAGAAAGACTGAAATGCAACATTCTGATCAGCAAAGGAGAACCTCAGCAAAATCTGCTTCAGGAAATCTTGGCTTTCCAGTCTTTTTCTCTATCTAGAATGCATTATTTTTATTTGAATGAATGTGTGTGACTTGGGGAAACATTCTTAGGGGATTAGACTGTTACCCAATAGAACATGGGAGTATATTAGTAAGTTTGCTGATGACACCAAAATTGGAGGTGTCGTGGACAGCAAAGAAGGTTACCTCAGAGGGCAATGGGATTTTGATCAGACGGACTAATGGGCTGAGGTGCGGCAGATGGGGTTTAATTTAGTTAAATGTGAGGTGCTGCATTTTGGAAAGGCAAACCTGAGCAGGACCTATGCAGTTAATGATAAGGTCCTGCAGAGTGTTGCTGAACAAAGAGACCTTAGAATGCAGGTTCATTGTTCATTGAAAGTAGAGTCGCAGGTAGATAGGATAGTGAGGAAGGCATTTGGTATGCTTTTCTTTATTGAACAGAGCACTGAGTATTGGAATTGAGAAGTCATGTTGCAGCTGTAAAGATAATTGGTTTGGCCACTTTTCGAATATTGCATGCAGTTTCAGTCTGCTTCCTATTGGACGGATATTTTGAAACTTGAAAGGATTCAGAAAAGGTTTACAAGGATGTTGCCGAGGTTGGAGGATCTGAGCTATAGGGAGAGCCTGAATAGGCTGGGGCTGGCGGATGGGTGGTGCAGAGGAGAATTGTATCCTTGACCCCAGGATTGTGGTGGCACAGTGGCTCAGTGGTTAGCACTGCTGCCTCACAGTGCTAGGGACCCTGGTTCAATTCCAGCCTTGGGCGACTGTGTGGAGTTTGCACGTTCTCCCTGTGTCTGTGTAGGTTTCCTCCAGATGCTCTGGTTTCCTCCCACAATCCAAAAAATGTGCTGGTCAGGTGAATTGGCCATGCTAAATTGCCCATAGTGTTAGGTGCAATTGTCAGATGCTAACTATGGAAAATGGGTCTGGCTGGGTTACTCTTTGGATGGTTGATGTGGACTTGTTGGGCCAAAGGGCCTGTGTCCACATTGTAGAGAATGTATTCTTATATGAGTTGGGAAGTCATGTTGTAGCTTTACAGGACATTGGTTAGGCCACTTTTTGTATATTGTGTACAGTTCTGGTCTCCCTCCTAACAGAAGTAAGTTGTGAAACTTGCAAGGGTTCAGAAATGATTTACAAGGATGTTGCTAGGGTTGGAGGATTTGAGCTATTGGGAGAGGCTGAATAAGCTGGAGTTGTTTTCCCTGGAGATTTGGAGGCTGAGGGGTGACCTTATAGAGGTTTATATAATCATGAGGAGCATGGATAGAGTAAATAAACAAGGTCATTTGTCTGAGGTGGGGGAGTCTAGAACTAGAGGGCATAGGATTAAGGTGAGAAGGGAGAATTTTAAAAGGACCTAAGGGGCAACTTTTTCACACAGAGAGTGGTGCATGTATGGAATGAGCTGCCAGAGGGAGTACTGGAGGCTGGTACGATTGCAGCATTTAAAAGACATCTGGATGGGTATACGAATAGAAAGGGTTTGGAGGGATATGGGCCGGTTGTTGGCAAATAGGACTAGATTAGGTTTGGATGTCTGGTCAGCATGGACGAGTTGGATCAAAGGGTTTGTTTCCATGCTGTACATCTCTATGATTCTATAAGTCATTGATGACAATTTATCTGTGGCTCATCTTTTTTTTTGTAATAAATTGTCATTTGTGTTAAGTACAGAAACCTGGCTCATATTTTCTTTCAACCTAGGTCTGAAAGGCTAGTAAATTGGGGAATTCGGCAGGTTTTAAAAAATCTTTCACTAAATAAATGTAGGGCTTGATTTCCAGCCCTCTAGTCTAATGAGGCTTAACAAGTCCAAGAGAAATAGTCAGCTGTACATCCAAGTGTTCTGAAGGCACCGAAGCTATCAAGCCTGGTAAATTGGGTAGATGGGGATAAGGTTTGTAGTCAGTTAACTTGTATGTTTCCCTATATCTGATGGAATTCATTGTAAGAAAGTGTGGTGCTATTCATTATGTATTTGAGGAAGAGTAGAATACTTTCTTCATGGTGAGAGACCAGAAGCTGTGAATATGAAGAGAGATTTGGATATCCAAGTGCAAAAAAAGCTTTATTTCTGTGTCTGGAATTGAAAGGAGGCTTAAATTTACTCATCAGCCCTGCATTTGATTTAAGATGCTGTGCATTATGAAGAATATATAGGTCTGGGAGGAGGTCCACTGGAAAGATGCCAGCATTTAAAAGGTTAACTTGTGAACAATTATATTGTCTTGTGGTAAGAAGGTTGAAAGGCATTTTAATTGAGGTCTTAAAATTATAAAAGCATTTGATATGGTAGAGAGAAATTATTTTCTCTGATGGGGAAGTGCAGAACAAAGGATCTTAAAATTAGAACAAAGCAATTCAGAAATAAATGAGAAAGCACATTTTTACAGAAAGATGAATAGAAATGTTCTCTAAAGGCTGTGGTTACTGGGTCAATTGAATTTTTCAAGGCTGAGATCAATAGTTTTTTTGTTCAGTAAAAGTATAGAGGGATAAGATGCAAACATCATTAAGAACAGTTGAGGCACTAATGCAAAGTCATATGGTGAAATTTTCTAGGCATTAGAATCCACCTCACCCACTTTCCCAACTGCAAAATGAAGGCATGTTCCTCTCTGATCTTAATGGTGGTTCTGCTGCAATTTAACTGGAGGAGCAGTGTTACTGTAAAAATATCATGTAACTTTCTTAAAAGGCACACCTTTGTCTGATCACACTATCCCTCTTTTTTCTTCAAAGAGTAGTTTTCGCCCTTGAATATCATATTCAAGCCTGTATTTATACACACGTGGCTGGATTTCTCCAAGAAGTGACCCTTTTTATTTACAAAAGTGGACCTGCATTTCTAAGAGAATATTTGCAGCCATCCCTCAGAAATGCTGTGCCATACTTCCATTCTGACTGGTCTTATGTGCCACGTGGAACTGACAGGGGTAGGCAAACCACATCCCATTTTCATAGTTATCAGCTGCTGTATTCTGAAATGTCAAAGTCCTCACAACCACTTGGACAGCCGCTGTCAGACAGTAAGTACTTAAGTGTGCTGTTAGGTTGCCACTTAAGAAGGTGGCCAGTGAGGGAAGGGGCAGGGTTCTAGAGGCAGGATACCAGATGAATAAGGGGTAAGGCACCAAGGTTCCAGGTAAGTGGAATGCCAGAAGGCAAGAGTGTATAATGTTAGGGGGTAGGAATCCAGATGAGTTGCTTGCCAGGTAAGTCGAGTGCCAACTGCAGAAAGGATATGGTGCAATGGATAGGATAAGACACCAGGCGAATGAGGTGCTAAAGGAATAGAGAGTAAACTGTGAGGCAAGTAGAGTGCCTGTTGAGTAGGGTGGGGCATCAGGGTGCAAATTGGTAAGGTATGTGATGTCGTGTTATGGGTAGGTCACGATGTTTGTGACCATTAGCAAACCAAAAATGGTTGGATGACTTATTTCAACAATGAACAAGGTTCCTCATGTCCATTCAGAACAACCATATTGACACTGATATTAATAATGCCAATACGCTCAGTCTCCAATCTATTGTAGGAAGTGAAACCAAACAGAAATTGCTAGAGAATCTCAGCAGCTCTGGTAGCATCTATGGAGAGAAAGTAGAGTTGACTTTGCTTTCAGATGCTGCCAGGGTAGGCTTCACACATTGTGCATTTGCCTGCGTACACGTAATCCAGGGTGTGTAATGGGATAACATTATGTTTTGTCTCAGCCGATTTTGGCTTTCAATTAATTCATGCTAACCACTTTCCTGGGATACATTATCAAGATCGTTGTGAACCTTTCAGCTCTTCTAATGTTGTCAGTACGCTGTGTAAGACTGACCAGAATGAAAAATTTGATTCGGCTTTGGAACTAGCTGCTTTGTTATAGGCAGTTCCTGAACTTCAGTAACATTCTTTTATTTCAAGGTTTTTATCTTGGGAACATTCTCTGTGTCGGATGTTGGTTGAACCGTTTTTATGTTTTGTTGAGCTTTATGCTGCATTATGGGTTTTTCTTGATGATTGGATTATCTGCATGTCTTTGTCCAATGCCCCTTTATGGTACATAGCTTGCCTGTGGTAGGAAGTTGAACACTGTGTCATTAAATGGGAGATGCCACACTTTATGCATGATTTGGGTGTTTCATGGACTTTGTTCACCACTGCTATTATTATTGTGGAGTCAACAGATGAGACAATTTGCTGATCTAAACTTTTACCTCCATTTTCAAATAGACAAAGCTATAGGATATGCTAATAATGCACTAAATCTTTTTTAGAATGATTTTGGTTGATGTTGATGCCACTACTATTTCTATAAGTCTTTCAGTCAGTTTTTCTTCACTGAAATCACTCTCTGCACTTTTGTGGCAATATCTGTGGACAAACTGATAAATAATTTGGCTTGGTTGCTACCTGTAGGCATAAACTAATGTCTGTGAATTCTGAAGTGCATCTTAAACTTGAACTGATCTTGAGTTTATTTGTTTTTCCCATCGTCTTTCTGGTCATTGTTGAAGAAACCTAAAGAATGAACTCTTCTCAAAATTAAGTTCCTAGAGCAATGAGTATGACAGCTTTCTGAATTAAGTATTCTCCTTTGTTTGAATAACTGGAATTCAGGTATGAGGTCTGTAGCCTGCCAATCTATTTTAGGACTTTAATTAATTACCATTGTGGCTTGAGTATTATGCGATGTTTTCAGAACTATTTGAGCTTTCATGAATTCGGAGAAAGTGAGGACTTCAGATGCTGGAGAGTCAGAGTTGATAAAGCATGGCACTGAAAAAAGTGCAGCAGGTCAGGCAGCATCTGAGGAGCAAGAAAATCAACATTTCAGGCATAACCCTTCTTCAGACTGTCAACTCCCTTGCTCCTCAGATCCTGCCCGACCTGCTGTGCTTTTTCCAGTGCCACACTTTATCAGTTATCACTGATTGAAATGCTTTGTGCTAGGAGAAAGACTCTTACCACTATCCAGTGTAGCAGATAAAATGGATGTGGATTGTATGCATGTTCTTCACAATTAATGCACCTTCCTGAAAATCAATTTGATAAAATCAAGTGATGATTCAACAGAGCAGAGCCTTGAAAACTCTGAGAACATTCTTGGAAGTCTCATTCATGCTATGATGGGACCTATTATTGCAGTAGAGTTAGGTTGAAATGTTAATAAAAGCTTGCCATTTTTCTCCCATCAGGTCTGGATCGATACAGGCAGTGCTTGTATTTTTTAACTAGTGGTCTCTTCCACTGTGACACATTAATTGAGAAGTTAATTGATGACACTCTAATCAAATAGAAGATACTCAAACCTTTAGACTTGGATAATGTAGCCACCATGATGATGGTGGTCTTCTTGAGTAAACTAAGAGTGTTTATTTGACACATTAGAATGAGCAATCTTTTTTTGTTTTTTAAAAAAACTCCAGTGCTGGGCAATGCAATGCAATTATTACAATGCAATCTTTGGATCTTACGATTATGTTGACTCCCAAACATAGACTGTGTTTTTACTGAGGGCATGTATCAGAAGATCTATTTTATAGAGCAACTAAACATGTTACAAATTTACCACAGACATTGCTTTAATCTGGGGTCAAACTGGTTGATGAACTGATTATCTTGTTGGATTACAAAGTACAGCAATAGCTATTCAAGTAGAGCTGCTAATTTTGTACAAAAAATATCATGCGACATGACTTTACATGGATGACACTAATTAATCTCTTCAAGATACATGCTTGCCTAATCATTGATCACACAAGAAGAGACACATACTCCAGGCATGCTGCAACTTGCTGTGGCAACAGCAAGACTTGTTCCACCGCTAACACCCAAAAGTGGCCAATTAATGACAGTCGAAAGGCCATTTCCCCACCCAGTCACAGTTTTCAGCAGGTGGTATGTGGTCAAGGCAGCGAGTAAATCCAGAAAGCTACCCTTCCCAGGCATCGGGCAGGAAGTGGACAGTCTCCATCAATGGCACCATTTCGAAGTTGGGCGCACCCCCACAAGATGCATCCCTTTGGGATTGCTTCCTCACCCTTGACCACTCCACCAATACTGTCAATTCCTGGCCAAACCTGGTTGTGCCTCCAAGCCTGAGACCCTGACAATTTGCTTGTCCTGGACTCCAGGGGCTTAGACTTCTTGAAATGTTTGCATTCCCAGTCCTTCCAGTGCAACTCATGGCACTACTGAGCTGTGAAAGGCATTGGCCAATCAAATTGGCAGGCATTGCACAAGGATGGAATTTCATTCTGAGTCAGGGGTGGCTGTCCTATCTCCAGCTAATTAAATGGCAGTCGGTATCATCTTTGCATTTTCCTGTGGTAGGAAGGATACCCCACCATACATTAAAATCTCAAATTATGAACTTCAGTAAATGGGGTTATGTATAGCATCTACTAACACAATAGATCCTCATCTCATGCACCTTAACCCTATTTTCAAAACAGTACTATGCCAGATGGTGTGTCACATTGGATTCTCCACTCCAGCCATCCTGCTTACTGTTGAATCAAAACTGTCAATTTGGAGATAAATTAGTGCTAAATAATGGATGGTTTTGGTGATTATCATCACCACTACAGACTAGGTTAACTCTGAGAAATTAGAAGCAGTAGAAAGTGAAAAAGCTTTCATCCTGAGAGCCAAGATTGGATCTGAACTTGGATCCCAATGTACAAGGACAGTGTTATAACCCAATCATTATTTTATTCAATTGTTTTCCCTTCCCAGGTATTGTCTGCTTGATGTTCCCCGGAGGATAGATTTTGGAACTACTGGTCTGGAACTGAAGACAATTGTTAAAATTGGAATTGGACAAATTGGAATGTGGGTGGGGGATGAATGGGGAAGAAAGTCTTAATCACCCATTAAAGGTTGACAAGGAGATAGATAATTGATCCTTCAAATTCAAAGCTATTGTCAAGTAGAAGCAGTTTGGAAATAATAAATGAGTTATCAATAGTCCTGTGTTTTGTTAATATGAGGCTATAGCTTGCTGTAAACTGTAATTGCTTTGCAATTCTAGACTGCTCCTAATTAAAAATAAAAAAATGAGAAGTATCCTGATTAAGAATTGTTATGAATCCCTGATACGTAACTTTAATCGGCCTCAAGTATTTTTGTTGAGCTATTCCAAAGAACAATAAATTTGCAGTTAAACTGTCACTTACATGCTAACACTGGCTTTGTTATGAATCATTGAAAAAGTGACATGTCTTGTGGAAGTCACTTCCTGAAACTAATCCCAAAGAGACTGAAGTTTTGTTTAATTCATTTGTGGGATTAGGTGCCATTGACCTGGGAAACATTTATTGGCTAGAAGATGATGCAAGCTTCTTTTTGATTCACTGCAGTCCAAGTGCTATTGGTACATCCCAAATACCTTTAGGGAGGGAGTTCCATGATTTTGACTGAGTGACTGTGAAGGAATGACTGATATCTTTCCAGGTCAGGATGGTCAATGGTTTGGAGGGAACTTGCTAGTGTTGGTGTATCCATTTACTGCATCCTTTGTCTTTGTAGATGTTTGTAGTTGTGTGCTTGGATGATGCTGTTTAAAGATTTCTACAGTGCATCTTGTTGATGGTACACACTGTTACTACTGTGCTTGGTGGTGGAGGGACTGAATGTTTGTGGATGTGGTGCCAATCAAGTGGGTGGCTTTGTCCTGGGTGATGTCAAGCCTCTTGACTGTTCCTGAGTATCATCCAGGCAAGTGGGGAGTATTCCAGCACACTCCTAACTTGTACCTTGGAAATGGTGACAGGTTGTGGGGAGTCAAGAGGTGAGTTATTTCCTCAATATTGAGAGTATATGTTCTGTTCTTATAGCAACAATACTCCAATGCTTAGTTCAGTTCAGTTCAGTTTCTGGTCAATGATAAGCCCCCAGATGTTGATAGTAGGAGATTTAATAACGAAAATGTTATTGGATGTAGGTTTGCTCACTGAGCTGGAAGGTTCATTTCCAGACGTTTCGTCATCCTACTAGGTAACATCTTCAGTGGGCCTCAGGCGAAATAGTGTACATGATTCCTGCTCTCTATTTATATGATTGGGTTTCTTTGGGTTGGTGATGTCATTTCCTGTCCTTTGTCTCAGGGGCTGGTAGATGGGGTCTACAATCTATCAACAAACACATCGAGTTAGACCCTATCTACCAGTCCCTGAGAAAAAGAACAGGAAATGACATCACCACAGGAAATGACATCACCAATCCAAAGAAACCCAATCATATAAATAGAAAGCAGGAATCATGGCCTGAGGCTATTGAAGATGTTACCTTGTAGGGTGATGAAACGTCTGGAAATGAACCTCCCAGCTCAGCGAGCAAACCTACATCCAGAACCTCAACCTGAGCTACAAATCTTCTCAAAACTCGCTAGGAAATGTTATTGAATGACAAAGGACAATGGATAGCTCCTTTTTGTTGGAAGTGATCATTTCCTGGCATTTGTATGGCATGAATGTTACTTGCCATTCCAGCCCATGTTTGATCTGATACCATGGGATTTTATGTGGTTCTGAGTTGAAGAGTGAAAACTAAAAGAAAAACTCCTCCCCAGCAATGCAGCCAATGCTACTGGCTCTATCCTGCCAGTGGGACAGGGCAGATGGTGATGCTACTGTTTGGGACATTGCCTGTCAGTAATGATTCTGTGAGTATGGAGGTTTATGGAACACTTCCACTCTATTCATAAAAATAACCTTGACATCTAGTTGCCTGCCACTTCAACACACCGTTGTGTTCCTGGCTAACATCTCTGTCTCAGGCCTGCTGCAGTGCTCCAGTGAAACTCAAAGCAAGCTGGAAGAACAACATCTCCTCTTTTGCCAAGGTACCTTACAGCCCTCAGGACATATCATCGACTTTAACAATTTCAGGACGTGAACATCTCCCTCCATCTTCATTACTCACCCCCACACTCTCAGGTCCTATTTTGTATGTGTTGCTCCGAATACATTTTCAATTATTCACACTTCCTGTTAGCACCCATTCAGCATCTACTTCTCTCTGTTTACTGTTAACAATCCCATTGTTTCCTTCCCTTTCTCTTTTCTCTCTTTATCTCCACTCGTCTATCTCACTCATTCTCTGCCCCCACCCAGACCCAGTGATCAACATAAATACTACCTTTGATGGACTCAAAATGTTAATTCTGTTTATCTCTTCACAGATGCTGCTAAACCTGCTGAGTTTCTCCAGCACTTTCTGTTTTTTTTTAATCCCAGGATGTTACCTGGGTCTTCAGTTAATAGTTCAGCAATGGAACCACTACACCATCATCACTCCCAAAGATAATTTCCAACTGGGATACCGAGGCTCATACAGGCATACTGAGACTCATTTACTTACACTGACTGCAACGGTCCATCTTTGAAAGTATCCAAGTATTTCCCGAGATCCCCATGAAATTTAAGAATTTTATGTTTCAATCATTTTGTTGTGATTAATCAAATGAATATTCTCCTTGCCAAGTGCGAAAAGTTAGCCACTGGGGACTAGCAACTGATTTTAATTGCACTTGTGTAGTACTCCTTTGCTCTTGACCTCAATGCGGTTTCTATAAGGAACCTCTTACAACATAACTTCAAACTGCCACAGTTAACAGTGTCTGGTGATAGCATTTCAGCCTAATTAATGATATACTGAAATAATATCCTTACCTAATCTGTAATAATCACAATCGCAAACTCACATGTGTGTATTTGTCCCAATTTTAGTGCATTGAGATTTAGACCTTCACTGATCTTGCTCCAAGTCCATGGCTAGTTTATTAGAAGCCATATGATCTATAAGGTCATAAGATATAGGATGTTGAAACTTTATTACTGGAACAGCACAGCAGGTCAGGCAGCATCCAGGGAACAGGACAGCACAGCAGGTCAGGCAGCATCCAGGGAACAGGAGATTCGAGGTTTCGGGCACAGGCCCTTCCTCAGGAATGAGCAGAGAGTGTTCAGCAGGAGAAGATAAAAGGTAGGGAGGAGGGACTTGGAGGAGGGGAGTTGGAAATGTGATAGGTGGAAAGAGGACAAGGTGAGGGTGATAGGTCGGAGTAGGAGGGAGGCGGAGAGGACAAGAAGAAGAC
>NC_057733.1:15707063-15734578 GCF_004010195.1 Chiloscyllium plagiosum
CGAAGGAATTGGGAGAATGGGTTGGCGTTTTTACAGGGGGCAGGATGGGAGGTGGTGTAGTCCAGGTAGCTGTGGGAGTCGGTTGGTTTGTAGTAGATGTCCGTGTTGATTCGGTCGCCTGAGATAGAAACAGAAAGGTCTAGGAAGGGGAGGGAGGAGTCCGAGACTGTTGACCTCTCCGCCTCCATCCTACTCCGACCTATCACCCTCACCTTGACCTCTTTCCACCTATCACATTTCCAACTCCCCTCCTCCAAGTCCCTCCTCCCTACCTTTTATCTTCTCCTGCTGAACACTCTCTGCTCATTCCTGAGGAAGGGCCTGTGCCCGAAACGTCGAATCTCCTGTTCCTTGGATGCTGCCTGACCTGCTGTGCTGTTCCAGCAATAAAGTTTCAACTTTGATCTCCAGCATCTGCAGACCTCACTTTCTCCATAAGATATAGGAGCAGAAATAGGCTATTCAGCCGATCAAGTCTGCTTTGCCATTCAATGAGATCATGGCTGGTACGATAATCTTCAACTCCACTTTCTTGCCTTTTTCCTTGATTCCCTAACTGATTAAAAAGCTGTCTGTCTCAGCCTTCAATTGCAACTTTATATTCACTGCTATCTAACTGTAGCAAATGTTTTCACCAAAATTTGTTAAGTCAATAGAATGACAGAAATCACAAAACACATATTAAGATCTCAATTTGGGGATGAAGTTCTGCTCACCGTGATTGCCTTTGGATGTTCGCACGGGTGTAAAATGGTTTTTGGAGGTTCTAACAGGAGAGTTTTCCTTGGGCGATCCATCTATTGCAGTCATGTTCTCTCGCTCATAGTGTGGCACTGGAATCGGTCCCTGGCTTCGTAAGATGTCTGCCAAGGCCCTGTGAAATTTAACAGAAAGTAATGTTTAAAAGATGGCACAGTGTCTTTTTATATGACTCGCTCCTCATGTTGTAGTGCTACAGGTTTTGTCAGAATTGTTGGGATTGCTATTTGGTTGAAAGTTGGTATTACTGTTGTGAAACACCATTTGTATGATTTGTATAGACAATTGAAAATACCATATTACTGCATCATTGGGTATAATTCATTAAAAATGAAACGTAACAAGTATCTGGATAATATTTGCAAACTCTAATGCAGTAATGGTAATAAATAATGATTAACTTGAGGATGTGGATTTTTAAATGTTAATTTTGTATCTATGCAATTACAAATACAACGCTGCACTATGTATTGTAGATAGAGCATAATATCGATTATATAATGCACACTTCAACCCGTGATGAATGTTTGTGTATGGCATGCAGATTAACAAAGGTCCCTCAAAATGAGGTGTTTCTTAAAGCCCACAACACCAGGGCATAGTCCAACAGGTTTATTTGGAAGCAGTAGCTTTCAAAGCGCTGCTTCTTCTTCAGATTGTTGTCACAATCACCTGATGAAGGTGCAGTGCTCCGAAAGCTAGTGATTCCAAATAAACCTGTTGGACTATAACCTGGTGTTGTGTGATTTTTAACTTTGTCCACCCCAATCCAACACCGGCACCTCCAAATCATTTCTTAAAGCGGGCTTAGTTGCTTTTAACCTCTTTAACCATCCTGAACTTCAGAACAGGCAAAGGTTGATACCACTTCAGAGGATTTTGTGACACAACAAATCTTTTTGCAACAATACGAAACCACTCTTTACCAGTTTTCCAACTTTAAAAAATTGACAATTTCAAGTCGTGGTGTCGGGGGGAGGGGGAGGAGGTGTGTGGAGTTATGGCAAGTTAAAAGATGTTGGTATGAGGCAGCGGGATTTCAGTCTGAAGAAGTAATATTCCAGGGATTATGAGAAACAGGGAGAAAAATACAGTATAGTGAGAAAATGAACATACTTTTGAGCATGGGACTCACAATTCTGTATAACCGTATGCAGACAATTGCTCTTCTCAACACATTTATTCAGTTCACAGATTTGAAAGCTTGTGTGATGTATTAGCATTTATGGCCTATGCTTAACAGATTAGAGGAGATTAATATTCCATTGATGTATTTGCATACTATTCCTTTCTTCATTTCCCCCTCAGGTATTTCATTTGGTTGGGTCGCTTACTGCATACTCATTTGCTTTGCTCTTTGGTTTACTCACATTGTGACACTGTTAAACACTACTTTGTCTCACAAGAAATGTCAGTTTCTACACATCTTTGCCTTCATTATCACCTCATGTACCAATTTTCCACTTTGAGATACTTTTCATCTGTTTTGTCTGTCTGCTTACCATCATTCCTCTTTGCTTGGCTTTTATGTTCAATAAAGTAATTCTTTCTTTACATCACTATTGTTTTAAGTCCTCTGATGACTACATATATGGATTCTGAGTTTTCAATTGTGCTTAAGACTTTCTACTGAATTGAAAGAAACTACAATATTTCAACTCACAGAATGTTTGCTTTTTATTCCAGCAGCTTGTCAGAAGGGGATACCTCAAGTTTTGACGGGACAATTTTAATGGTTCCGAAAGCTTATATCTCCAAGTTTTTTGTTCGAAAGACTTTATAATAAGTAACATCTGAGGACTTTGTGTCCTGTCAACTAATACAAAAGTTGACTTTTATATGGTGAGATAAAAGCTGAGAAGGTTCTCAGTAACCATTTATTGTCTGTGATTTTAAAAAAGGTTCCACACAACTTTGATTTTATTGAGAAATTTGAACAAAGTGTTCTACAACCGCACTCTGCTGCTGCTCTTTCTTGTGTTAGATCTTCACTACCTTGTTCCAGCAGATTTTATTGGATAAATGAGGGTTAAATTTCTTACCCAATTTACAACTTGTTTCAGACCCAATCACACTCTCCTTCTAGACTCATTCATTTTAACCTACCTAACATATTATTGATGTAATATTCTTCAACAGTAGTTGTGCCTTTGCTCTCTGGCTGAACTGTTTTTATCTTTCTAGTAAATGAGTCGATCTCAGCTTGTATATTGACTTGTCCTCTTGCAATTCACCTTTTCCCTTGCAGGGCATTCCATTGTCATTTGTCTGATTGCAACCTGCCAGGTGCATGTTTTCTGGACTGTGTTTTTTCCATTCTAACTGTGCAGAAAGAACACAGCTCATTCCACCTCAATTACGTGTGAATAGATAATAATTCTAAGTTGCTATACCTTTTATCTCTTCCATCTTTTCCTATCAAAGGGCACTCGATTCTGACAGTAACAGCTTTTTTTCTTCATCCCCTCCTAGTTCTGGTTATACCTCCTGGGCTTGTTTTCAGACACAGGTTTCCCATTCTCAGCGACAAACTTCAGGTTCAGTCACACAAATATTTGACTTGCATAGTTTAACAAGATCATATTCCCAGATTAGTATTATTCCTCATCATTGACAGCTTTCTGTACTTCTCCTTGCTTTTTTATTTATTGACTAGGTGGGCACGCAAGATCTGATCAACATGGAGTATGTCCTCAGGAAATTCCCATCTGAAGATTGCTCCAATATATTCACCACATTTTTCTTCTTTTATAGTGCAATCTTGAAGAAAAATTGTCTCTTCTAGATTGTTACATTCATCCCTATTACCTTATTGTCTTTACTCAGATTAATTTGTCAAACTGCTTGTACCTGTTCTTGCTTCTGACCCTTCCATTTTCCATATTTGGTATTCATCTAAAGTAAAAGGAGGGAAAACTTTCTCATGTCTTCTTTTAAAATGATCATTTTTTTTGTCATCCTTTTCAAAAGATATGCAATTCCTTCTCGGTTCTCATCACTTTTTTGCTCCTTCCTTTTGCTTGCTAGGATCTCTCATTAACGTATGCTGTCATGTGAAAGGAGCTAGAATCTTGTTTGTCTTCCTTTTCTAACTCACTTCCACATTTCAGTGCTTCCTTTGATGATTGTCATATGGTTGACTTTAAAAGAATGATAAACAGAATTTCTGCTGTTTGCTGCCTGCTTTGCCCAGGAAGGGAAACTGCATTTTGGGAGAAGGAACGTGTCTCAGTGGTTAGCACTGCTGCCTCACAGTGCCAGGGACCCATGTTTGATTCCAACCTCAGGTGACTGTCTGTGTGGAGTTTCTTCCAGGTGCTCCAGTTGCCTCTCACAGTCCAACAATATGCAGATTAGGTGGATTGGCCATGCTAAATTGCCCATAGTGTCCATGGATGTGTAGGTTAGGTGCATTATCTATGGGGAATGCAAGTTTACAGGGATAGGTTAGTGGGTGGGTATGGGTGGGATGTTGTTGAAGGGTTGATATGGACTCAATGGGCCAAATGGGGATTCTATGATTCTAGGTATTCTCTCATGATCTCCAACAGTGGTAATCATTAGTTTAACCAAGACTAATAGAGAAATTGACTTATGCAATAACTTAGAGAAAGTGAGGACTGCAGATGTTGGAGATCAGAGGTGAAAAATGTGTTGCAGGAAAAGCGCAGCAGGTCAGGTAGCATCCAAGGAGCAGGAGAATCGACGTTTTGGGCATATGCCTGAAGAAGGGCTTATGCCCAAAATTTCGATTCTCCTGCTCCTTGGATGCTGCCTGACCTGCTGCGCTTTTCCAGCAACACATTTTTCAGTTATGCAATAACTTTTCAGCTTGAAGAAAGCTTTTTGTTTCCTTTATTGCAAGAGTGCACTGGTCTCAATTATGTTCCCAGGCAGAAATTTACAGTTCATCCCATTTTATTATTCACTATTATCTTTTCAGTCCTTTTTCCCCCTCTGGTAGCATTCTGCAAATCCAGCTGCCACTCATCAGACGTACAAGTGTAAATCTCCCTCTGCTTCAGCTGACTTGATTTCCCTCTCTTAACTTTGGCAATAAGTCAACAGATTTTCTAAGATGCAATGTATTGTGAATGATGAGGGTTCTAACATTCTAAGAAATATTTTATTTTTCAAGATCTCATTGTGTTTTGAACAATTTATGGTAAAAGTGGACACTTGCATAATTTCTACATTAATTCTCCATGTGTAGCTGAGTGATAGCTGTGCAACTTCAAACACACTTAGAAGTTGTAATCTAGCTATTGGCTCCTATTCATTTTTACAGTTACCCTGAAGCATACATCAGAATAATCTAGAATAAACAGAATAATCTAAAATACACACAATTTTTAAAAAAAATCTACTTGTGGGACATGAGTGTCGCTGGCTGGGCCAGCATTTATTGCCAATCCCTAGTTGCCCGGCAGAAGGTGATGGTGAGCTGCTTTCTTGCAGCTCCTTTTGCACTCATCTCCTCCATATTTACTCCTCTGACATACATGCAAACCTGAAAAATGGCTGAATTACCTCTTTTTGCACCTCGAGGCAGTTTCTGTTGCTTGTTAAGTCAAATTTCTTATGATCTCACCTACCCAGGGTTTAGCTTTGTTTAAGATTGGTTCTGATATAATGGTGACTTGCAATTATGTTTGAAACTTCAAAAATTAAAATTCCTCTGCCCAACCCCTCACACTCTTCATAAGGTCATTTCTTCCTACTCATTCCAGGATGTTTAAATGATCAAAAGACCAACCCTTTTTGAAAAAAAAATAAGAATATCAAATTTTTTATTTTTCATTATTATTAGATTGTAATTCAACATAATAAATGAATGCCTTTAATCTCAAAATTTGAGGAGACCACATGATAACATTCAAGTATAAAAGAAAAGCTGATTGCTAGGATAAACAGCGAAGGTCACAGAACTTCATCTGGACATATTGGAAAAGACTCAATCTAACTGCTGAGAAGTTTTCTCAGAATAGATGTCGGGAGGTCTGAAAATGTGTAGGAGAACAGAAGGACTAGTTTGGTGAACCAGTGTCAAGATGCAAGGCTTAAAAGGATTCTGCCAATTTGAAAGGGAATACCAAACAACTTAAAAAAGGAAGTGCCAAGTGAATGGTTTATCTCAGCCTCCACTTGAGGTCCCCAATATCACAGATCCAATTTAATTTGTTCCATTTTATTTCAGCAAATTCAATGCAGCCAATTACCACTAATATAGCTTCCTCTCCTTCACTTAAAAAATAGCAATAACCTTGCTCATTGATATTCAGTTTAGCTTCTGCCTGGGCCCATGGTCCAGTTAAGTTCCTGCTGAAATGTAATCTTTAGGATGTTGTTGGCGAGAAAAGCAGAAACTGAAAGGTTGTTGACATAAAGAGAACATGGTTGTATTCTCTTTTGTTGGTGGTAGTCATTGCTGGGCACTTGCTGAATGCTACTTGCAGACAATTAGCAGACAAACCCTGTATATGGACACAGACAACTTTCACATCCAAGGAGCTGCAAATGTGCAATTGTCTGTGACCAGCCCCACTTCTGACCTTATACTGAAGGGAAGCTCCTTGATGAAACAACTGAAGATGGCTAAGTCGAGGGGACTACCTTGAGGAATTAAACCTGTTGGACTATAACCTGGTGTTGTGTGATTTTTAAATTTGAGGAATCTCCGTAGTGTTGTCCCAGAGCTAAAAAGATCAGACTCGAACAATCACAACTACCTTCTTGTGCTGAACAACAGACTGCAATAAGTCTGAAACCCTCCTCGTCGAGCACTTATAAATCCAAAATCGGTACCACAAAGTGGAATATGCATAGCAGACACATAGGAATACTATCACCCGCAATGTAGCCTAAAAGCCATACACATCGTGACTTGGACTCATATCAGGATTTCCTCACTGTCAATGGTTCAAAATCCCAGAACTGCCTCCCTATCAGCACTGGTTGGGGGGGTGGGGGTGGTGATGGTGGTGGTGGTGGTGGTACCTGCACTATTGAACTGTAGAAGTTCAAGAAAGTGGTTTACCATCATCCTATCAATGGATAGTAGGGGTGGGCAATAATTGTTGGTCTTGCAAGTGCTAATCAGATCGCATGAATGAATTTTAAAAAAAACTATCTGAAGGAAAATGGCACAGCACAAAGATGAATTCAATGCCAAAAGGAATTGTTAAAGTATAAAAATGGCAACAATCTGAACATTTCTTGACTTTAGCATGGCAAGAGTCATAAAGGCTAATAATGCAATGTGTTTTGTCATAATATAAAAATAATGGAGGTGAAGAGGTAGGTGAAAGTAATTTCAGGTGCAGTCACAGAAACTTATCTAACACTGACTGCAAATTGTTATTAACATGTATTTGCCTCAGCCGGAGAAAAAAGAGGTGGTTGTTACTGTATTTGGTCTGAAAAGGGAACTGAAGGATATTGCAGAAGTAAGTTGTAACACGAGAGCATTCCTCTGAGCAAGGTTGATGCCCTTGGGCACAACCTTAGGGTAAATTAAATCTCAAAGGCCAGATAAAATGCACCAGAGCATTCTTAAGGAAATATGGAAAGAAATTACAGGAACTCTGGAAGAAAGCTTTCAGAAATTAGTGCATATTGTAAGAGTGCCTTGGGGCTGAAAATAGGCAGATGTTTTTATTTTTCAAAGGTAACAAAAGTGATGCAGGAAATACAACCTAGTGAATAAATGTGAAGCGCTTTGCATCATGCCTAAATTTGTCGGCAAAACCAAGCTTATGACGGTGGTTGACTTCAGACCTGAAAAAATAAATTACAGAAGGATCTGAATATATTTGAGAATTGGAAAGATGAGTGACCAATGAACTCATTGTAGAGAAATATGAAATGCTGTATGTTAGAATAAAAGTTCCAGTAATGGGTCTTTATGGAAAAGGAAAGAAAATTGTGCCCATGGAAAATGTAAGAGACCTATTGATCTTGATTTACAAAGTGAAGCTATCAGAGCAATTCTCAGGAGCAACATGTAAGCCAAATCAGACATGGAATGTATTAAAAGTCACTACTGAACTAAAATATTAAAGATCTGTCTGTTTTACAAATCAATGATGTAACTGCACTTAAAATACAAAGTACAATAATGGTCATAGTATGAAAGAGATATTGAAAGGATGCAAAAGCCAGCAAAGAGCAAATTAGTAGCAGGGTGTTCATGGCAAAGGATTGAATTAGGAGAGCAACTCTTGTACATTAGACAAGTTCTTACTTGAAACAAACCCATCTAAAGGTGATATGATGGCTTTTTGTTTGGGAATCTAAATTGATGATATGTCAACCATGTCGAGCTGTTTTACATTTCCAGAACAAAGGACATATGGCCTATGCTTGAAGGGAGTAAATTCAAATCTAATCTTCAGAAATTTTTCAGTGAGTTAGTGATAAATCTGTGGAACTGACTTGCTTAGCAGATGGTAGAATCAGATAGTAATGATTCATTTAGATGCTAATAAGATAGATTCCTTTTTAGAAAATAATTCAGGGATATGTTTTATGTGTGTCTGAAATGTGACAATAGGTAAATGTGGCATACATGGGACAAATAGGTGACTTTGAACCTATAGATTCCAAAGTTATTTGTCAGTGGGGTTTTCTTCACGTCATATCCAGATCTACCAATAGAGATTGTTTGTTATAATTAGTGGTAATTCCATTATCAAAATTTCATGTGACTAACAGGATAATAAAAGGTGAAACAAATGGATTGTGGTTTCTCTTCATCAGAAATAGGGGAGATCATTTGGCTCCTTGAGCCTGCTCCACACTCCACAAACATCATGGCTGATCATTTACCTCAGCTCACTACAATGTCACCATATTCCTTGATGCCGTTTGTATCTAAAAATCATTCTCCTTCACTTAATGTATTAAGTGAATGAGCATTAATTTCTCTTTGCAATAGAGAATTCCAAAGATTCAAACTCTTCTGAGTAAAGAGATTTCTCCTCAACTCAACCCGAAATATTCAACATCTTATTTTGAGACAGTGACACCTCATCACTTTGCAGTAGACCTTTCCAGCCACGGAAAACATGGGTCCATCATCTATTGTGTCAACCTTATTAGGCATTTTATATGTTTAAATCTCATACTTACAAACTCTCGAAAATAAAAGCTCAGTCGACTCAATCTCATCTCAGAGCGATCCTCTTATCCCAGAAATCAGTCTGGTAAATCTTTCTGCTGTCCTCCAAATGCAATATATCCATCCTTAGCTGAGGAGACCAGACTTTTAGAGAGTACTCTAAAGTGCATGATAGCTTCCAGTGATTTGTACAAGGACACACTAATTCCTCTCAATGCAAGCATTTTCTAATATCCCAGCATTTAGGAAAATGAAAACTGAACTGACTACGGGTGCTGTAAATCAGAAAAAAAAATAAAAATTGCTGGAAAAGCTCAGCAGGTCTGGCCACATCTGTGAAGAGAAATCAGAGTTAACATTTCAGGTCAGGTTCTGAGGAAGAGTCACCAGACCAGAAAAATTATAGTATCATATAATCCCTAGAGTGTGGAAACAGGTCCTTCGGCCCAACAAATCCACGCAACCCACCCAGACTTATTCTCCTACCCTACATTTACCCCTGACTAATGCATGTCACCTACACATCCCTGACCACTATGGGCAGTTTAGCATAACCAATTCACCTGACCAGCACATTTTTGGACTGTGGGAGGGAACCAGAGCACCCAAAGGAAACCCACGCAGACACTGGGAGAATGTGCAACCTCCACACAGTCACCTGATGCTGGAATCAAACCCAGCACCCTGAGGCAGTATTGCTAACCACTGAGCCACCATGCCACCCCAATCTCTGATTTCTCTCCACAGATGCTGCAGGGCCTGCTGAGCTTTTCCATCAATTTCTGTTTTTGTCTAGGAAAAAGAAGTTGCTTCTCAATTTTTCTAGTCAAAACAAATATCATGTGGAGAAACATAAAGCCATTGCAACTGGTTTCTTCCTATAGAACTGATCTAAATCATTTTTCAAACTCTTTGTATCTCTCATTGCTTAAATTCCCTTGGTCTTTTGCATTGTCAGCAAACTTGGGAACATTACAATTGACCTCTTATTTAGGCATTGATTTAGATTGTAAATAGCTGAGGCTCCCATGTACTGATCCATGTCAGAAGTCACACGACACCTGACTTTGTCCACCCCAGTCCAACACCGGCACATCCACATCATAGCTGATCCATATGATAAGGCACAAACCATGGCCTACAAATCCAAAAATATCCTGTTTATTGTGACATTAGTTTCTATCCATTAACTGATCTTCAGTCCATGCTAGTATGTTGCCTCAAACCAGGAGTCCTCATTTTGCATAATATTTACTTGGATAACATCTTACTGAATGATGTGCAAAAATACACAACATCCATTCACTTCCTCTTATCTACCTTTCTAGCTATAAGTTCTAAAGGTCTGACAGTTGTGTGAACAATTTCCCTTTCAGAAATTGGTACTGATTTTGTCCACTGTGTAATTTCTTGCTAAGTGCCTGATTCCATCTTACTCACAGATTCTAGTATTGTCATTATCTCTGTTGGCTACATCAGCAATGATGAACTGGTGTTGAAATAGTCAGCACTATTAAACAGTACAAGGCAAGTTAGAATCATGGGTCATTTGTATGCTAGAGACAGGGTCAAGAGACTGGCAAAATGGTGCATGTGCGCAAAGTGAAAATTTATTACAATCTACGCCATAAGTCAACAGTTCTGCTATTTTTGTGATTCCAAACTCTGCAGTTAGTGGAATCATACAAGCTGTTAAAAACTGTACATTAGAAAAATAAGAATTGTTGAATGTTCTGTCAGATACTTTTGTAGTCAACCTGATCCAAATCTAAACTGTTCGAGCACTGAATTAGTCTGTATAATTCACTTCTACAGATTTCTTTTTCTCTACTTTCTATCTGGCATGCAACCTGATCACATGGTCATTTACTGGAACCCAGCTGTTATACCATAAATTTCCTTTCCAACATATTCGCATTTGAGTGACAGTTGTCACAAATCAAGTATTGGTTTATCACAGAAAGCACACGTGCCGTTGCAAGGGTACATTTTAAATTCATGTTGTGGAGCCTGAAGGCGATGAAAATAATGTAGGCAATTGCCATTGATGGGATTCTGCCCCCAAAGTTTAAACCATGTCCAGCACACTGAACACGCTTTCCCACAAATGGCCCCAGAGCTTTTTTAATCAACCTGTTCAGAGATATTATTATGCAACTCTGGAGTGGAACCCAGGCCTCCTGATCTAGGGGTACGGACACAACCACTGTGCCACAAGAGGGCACCAGGGATCATTATTTTCCCATAATAATTATTGCAGATGTGAGTAGGATAGCCACACTAAGGTCCTGGCAAGCCACAACTAAACATGGAATACTTCAAGAATGAAAATTCCTTTTATTAGACTGTGTGGAAGCTTTCTATTAATTTCCACAACACCCAAAGAGGCTGCGTTATCAGTGAAAATTGTTATAGTTTATCACTCTCCTGAGTTTGCCAAACACCCAAAGCTCTGGGGCCATTTGTGGGAAAGCGTGTTCAGTGTGCTGGACATGGTTTAAACTTTGGGGGCAGAATCCCATCAATGGCAATTGCCTAGATTATTTTCATCGCCTTCAGGCTCCACAACATGAATTTAAAATGTACCCTTGCAACGGCACGTGTGCTTTCTGTGACAAACCAATACTTGATTTGTGACAACTGTCACTCAAATGCGAATATGTTGGAAAGGAAATTTATGGTATAACAGCTGGGTTCCAGTAAATGACCATGTGATCAGGTTGCATGCCAGATAGAAAGTAGAGAAAAAGAAATCTGTAGAAGTGAATTATACAGACTAATTCAGTGCTCGAACAGTTTAGATTTGGATCAAATTGACTACAAAAGGAAAAGCATCCCTGTTCATTTAAAGTTTTGTGTTTTGACTGTAAGTTTGTTTAAAAAAAACTTCATGATGGAAGAATTCCTGACAGTAAGGTGAACTTCTGGTATGGCCAAGCTGAGAGAGAGAGATATTTGGAGATGTTGGACTGGGGTGTACACAGTTAAAAAAATCACACAACACCAGGTTATAATCCTGGATAACCTGGTGTTGTTCGTGTGTGTAACAGAGAGAGAGAGTGAGTGTGTTCATTTTAAAATGCAAAATTCCAGAGTTAAAGAATTTTAAAACCAGCAGTGCTCTGATCCAAGGTGGCTGTGCTTAAGATGTTAGAGATACCTGCATTGAAAGAAGACATTGCAATAAGCAAATGATTGGTGGGGAGTTGAATGGACAACCTTGCTAGAATTGTACAGTAAATCCAACAAATTTCATTCCTCAAACAAGTCTTTGAAGTAGTAACCTTCAAACATCTGACAAATATTTGACTATGTGCACATCAAATGGGTGTAGTAGGAAAGTGGAGTATAATCAGTTTAGAAAGTAAGTATCTGCACTCATTGTACTTTTAATATCTTTAATATGACTAACTATTTAAAATAGAATATGGTCATTAGGATTTGTGTTCTTTGATTTTAGTACAGTAAAATAGATTTCATTTAATCTGTGAACCCTGTGGGGGTTATTTTATTAAATACCCGGGTGTTTGAATGCTAAAAATAATTAACAAATTACTGGTCTTGACAGAGATCATTACGTTCTTCTCCAGGCTTCTTAGGCTCTATCACTGATGAAACTGGTCAAACAATAGATAGGACATGCTCTAACCAGTTCTTTGCCGAAATGGCAATTAAGGTCCTATACCATCTGACACCTTTGTGCACCATCTTTGCCAGTCATCATACCTCTCAGCCTGATCTTAAAGAGCTGGTGAGTCTCTTTGTCAACCTCGTGGAGAGGGTAAAATGAGAGAGATAATTTTAATAAGTGATGGAAATGGCACTCAGAGTAATGATCTTAATTGTGCGATATAACATGGAAAATAATGTACTAGTATTTACTGTATAAATTGTAAAATCTTCCAGCTCAATATACATGGGACCTTCCAGAGTTTTAGCATGGGTTATAAGTCTTCAGCACTTGGATCTCCCCCTTCATTATTCATATTCTATATCGTAGTCCCTGAAATAAGTGAATATCCAATATACCTGCTGTAATTCGCAAAACCCCTGTAACTACATGTTTTCAAATGTCAGCCACTATAGAACTATCATATTTATGGGAGCTGTGTTCACTTATTTCAGTGCTGTAGGTCAGCATTTTATCAGTTCTCTAATTCAAACTAACTACAACTTCTGAATGATAGCAACTCATCACATGTATGCAACTCACAAAGGCTAGAAGTTGCTCTCAGATGGAACTGGATAGGTTCTCCATTAAGTGAAGATGCTGATAATCTACTTCTTTACAGTTAATGAAATTAAATGTTAGGTACTGCATATAGCAGCCAGCCAATCCAAAACTGCCTGCTTTACACTATTGCATTCAATGCATATGTATCCCAAATATATATATTATTCGGATTTTAAAAGAAGCCCATTCTAGCCAGTAACACACATTCTCAGTGCTCTATATGGTCAAGTCAAACCCATTGCACTTGACAATGTATTTAATTTAATTAACTTGTTCACACATGTTGCAGCATACATCTGGGACAGATGGGACTTGAATCCAGGCCTTTGGCTCAGAAGTAGGGACGCTACCATTGTGCAACAAGACCCCTGAAAAATCCTTGGCCCCTGAATACAGCAAGCTTCCATGAGCCTGAATGTGGCTTTGTAATGCTCACACTGTTCATTATTCAATGTCTTCCACTTCAGGCAGTTGTGTTTCCATTTCACTTTGAGCACTATGCTGTTAGCTGCACAGATCCCTTTGCAAAACAACTTTATTTTATTATTCAAGGAAAATTTGTATTTCTCTTACGATTGTTCTTTTCTCTAGAAATTGCCTGAGTTCATTATTTTTAAATTGCACTGTTTAAATGACAACTCCCACAATGGAACATAGGTTTCATCAAAACTGTGCATTAAGGAAAATCCTCCTGGGCTCTACATTAATTTCAGAAGTCTGTCTGATAAGTAGGTAAGCAATTATTTGCTTAAGCAAAGCTTTATATGTGATCCCAAATAAGGCTCCCAAAATAAAAGCGTTGGACATCACTTTCGTTGGACTGGTGAAATTTAGCAATGATTTGAAAAAATGCAATATTAATTTTCTTACATTTGCAAATTATGTATATTAAAATACCAAGTGTATAATGCATACTATCTTTGCTTCAAGGAGACTAAAACCCAGCTTCAAGATATAGGAACCTTTTTGATCCATGGATTAGCTACAATATTGAAGCTTAACTCCATGTGCTAATCAAATTATTGGTTCTTTGATGAGCAACAAAGACTTTATTTGCATCTCATTTTCTGCAAATTGTCATTGTTAAGACGAGCAGTGGACAGAGATTGCTTTGCCTCGATGAATCTCTATAGGAGCTTTTATTAAAATATTAAATCTACGTTCAGAGCAATAGTGGTTCGTGGAGTTTTAGTACCCTTGAGTTATCACAAGAATGACACTATCAATCAACCAGGAGATGAAGTTAATCTTATTATCATATAAATTCTCAAGGCAACTGTATGCTTCCTCTGCAGCAGAGGTTACAACAGTGGTAAAAATGTTAGGGAGGGGTGATGGTTTTTATAAAAACTGATAGGACTGTGGATGCAGTAAATAGAAACAAAAACAGAAGTTGCTGGAAAAGCTCAGCAGGTCTGGCAGCATCTGTGCAGAGAAATCAGAGTTAGTGTTTCGGGTCCAGTGACCTTTCTCAGAATTTGATTAGTTATTCAGCTTAGTCATTCGTAGGATCTGGACACTGGTAACTGGGCCAGCCTTTATTAAACATTCATAATTACCCTGAAAAAGGTGGTGATGAGCTGCCTCCTTGAACCACTAAAATGTTTGGGGTGTGTCCACAGTACTATTAGGGAGGCTGTTCCTGATCTGTTGACAGTGAAGGAAAGCAATATTATTTCAAATCAGAATGGCGTTGCTTGGGGGTTGTGTTCCCAGGTATCTGATGCTCTTATTTTCTAAATGGTAGAGGTTGCAGAGTTGGAAGGTGTTGTCAGAGGAACCTTGATGAGTTACTGTAGAAAGTCTTGTGGATGGTAAACACTACTACAACTGTGTATCAACAGCGAAGGGAATTTATTGGGAAGGTGATTGATAATGGTGCCAATTGAACAGACTGTTTTGCTTCACCCATCAAAGTGAGTGAAGGATATTGCGTAACATTCCTGATTTATGCCTTGTAGATGGTGGACAGACATTGGGAATTTGAGTTACTGAATGCAAAATTCCCAGCCTCTGAGTTGTGGTGGTAGCTACAGTATTGGTCATAGCCTGACATTGTGTGTCCTGATATTACTTCCCTGTTATCAGCCCTGGGCATTGTCCAGGTCTTGCGGTACATTGATACAGTAAATTTAGAATTTGGACTGAAAGAGTGAAATGATTTTTCCATACTAGTAGTAAGAGGAGATTTCAACTTTCTGTATTGAATGAACCTCATGCAACGTCGGGGTTAATGTCAGCAGAATTTTTGTAGCCGCCTGTGTAAATAAGAGTTGTTGTTAATAAAACCATTCTTAGAAGGCCTTAGGGAGAGAACAGAATGGTAACAATAACAAAGAGCCAGCAATATCTAGGTTAAAAATGATTGCTTCCTGCCAGGGCGAACAAAACATTAATGGCATTAACCTACGAAATAGAATGGACACATCGCTTTTTTATGTTTATATGAGGGAAGATTGGAATTTGGACAGTGAGGTACTAACAGAATAAAGATACTCAACTTTCTATTTACTTTGGAGCTCACTTTGGTTTAAAATTGAGGGGAATCCCTTCCTGTATTGAATGAATAAAACAACTAAAACCTGCACTCGATCTCCAGCTATTGCTCATTAAAAAAGGAAGATAACAATATGTACATGACATGCTTCAGTACCTGAAGAGTCCCAAATGGTGCTGTACACTGTGCAATCATCAGTGAGCATCCCCACTCTGAGCTTATGATGAAGGCAAGGCCATTGATGAAGCAGATGAAGATGGTTGGGCCTTTGACAATGCCCTGAGAAACTCCCGCTGAAACGTCCTGGGACTAAAATAATTGAGATGATTTGGATCCATTCTAAATGTTCCTCAGAGATGGAAGGAGCAGAGAGTTTTTAAAAGTTGACAGGGCTTGGATTCATTCTAAAGGAGGAGCAAGTTCCCTTCAAGAGCTGAGTTATAGAGTGTAACATTATAGGAAAGCCATGAGTTGGTTGACATTGAGCAACTGCTGTTGCAGATTGCATTTCAATCCCAAGCATTTTGAAAAATGTAAATTTCTAAATTAGCACAGGAGAGGGAGTAGACTTGTCATTAAGGGCAAGAAATTTCTACTTTCTAATAATCATTCGTCAATGGTAAAAGAAACTTAACCAAAATTTATGCCAAGTCGAAAAGTACATGTGAGGAATTTACTTAAAGTATGATAAGGATGTTCAATCCTGTGAGTCACACAGCCTGCAGTATATGATGCTTCTGGCAGTCTGGATGACCACATCTCCAGAAAGTGCTACCAATTTGATCAACTTGAGCCTGAGAGTTGTGTGAATGCTATGTTTTTAGATTATCCTGCAACATAAGGAAGTGGGACTTTGATGACAGTGGCATAACTCAGTAAGTTTTAAAGTACTCTCGGAGAAGGACAAAGATGCACCAGAAATAAAGGTTCTGGTTTAGGGAAAGCTGATCTTTACTGTGATAGTATACTATCTGGGCAAAGTGGACTGCAGTACTTAGAGGAAAATATACATCAGAGTAATGGGATTACTTCAAAAAGAAAATAGTGAAAGTGTGGAGTCAACATGTTCCTGAAGAGGTGATAAATGGGACCGATTAAGTCCAGGGAACCCTGGATTTCAAGGAAAGTACAGTATGAGATAAGGAAAACAGGGAATTTTATGGTCAATAGACAGCTCAAAACATCAGAAGCCCCAAAGGTGTATAACAAGTGCAGGGGTTACTTAAGAAATTAGGAAAGCAAAGCATAGGCATGCTAAGCACTGGCATTTAAAGAAATAGTATTCCAAAGACATTGTGTTAGTACATTAAGGCAAGAAAGATTGGGGCTAATTAGGAACCAAAGTGGCGCACTGTTGAACCCGAAGAAATATGTGAGGTTTTAAATGAGTACTTCACGTCTGTATTTACAATAGAGAAGGATGAAGTAGGTCTGGGAATCGGGGAGAAGAACAGTGATATATTTGATTCAATAACAATCGGGAGAAAGGAGGTATTAGTGGGCATAAAATTGGTTAAATCCTCAGGCCCAGATATGATGTAATCTAGATTGCCGTGAGAGGCAGGGCTGGGTCAGGGCCCTTGATTTTAATTTTTAAATCCTCTCTTGACACAGGAAAGGTATTGGATGGCAACTAATGCCCTACCATTATTCAAGAAGGATGGTAGGGATTAGCCAGGAAATTAATGGCTGGTGACTCAAACATCAGTGGCAGGGAAACCTTTGGAAAGTATTATGAAGGATAGAGTTAATCTCCATTTGGGGAAACATAAATTAGTGAAGGACTTCCACAATACAAGGGCAAGAACATGTCTGACAAACTGTATTAAGTTTTTCAACAAGGTGACCAGGTGTGTGGATAATGGAGTACAGTGGATGAAGTCTATATGGACTTCAGTAAAGCTTTAGACATGGTCTTGCATGTGAGAGTGGTCAAGAGGTCCATAGTATCCATGGCAATTTGGCAAATTGAATCCAAAATTGTCTTAATGGCTAGAGGGCAATAATCAAAGGTTGCTTTTGTGACTGGAAACTTGTCTTCAGGGACAAGATTCAGTGCTGGGTCCCTTGTTTATAGTGTACAATAATGATCCAAATGCAAATGTAGAAATTTTGATCAGTAAATTTGCAGTTAAATTGGTGGTGTTTTAAATAGCAAGGAGGAAAGCCTTAGACTCTGGAACAACTTAGACTTGCTGTTTGAAAAGTGCAAAATATGCATTTTGGAAGATCTAACATGGAAGGGGAACACATGATGAATGGTAGGACAGGAAAAGTACAGGGGATTAGAGGGACTTGGTGAGCATGTTGAAGGCAACAGCATAGGTAATGAGGAGTTTAAGAAGGAACATGATATACTTCTCTTACTAGTCAAGGCTTTGAATGCAAGACAGAATGCAGGAAGCAAAGCAAGTGCAAGCTCTCAGCCATTGAAGTTGAATTCAGTCTGTATCAGCACTTTATTCACTGTTCATTAGCCATACACGAGAGCAGAAGACATGATATCATTGGTAATTTGCTATTCTTAGTATTAGCCTTCACTGCTTAAGTGGGAGGTACATTGTAGCTGCAGCAGGTATTGGGAGTTGGTCTGGAACTGAATCTGACCTGGATAAACGAGATCAATGACACAAAATAGGAAGAGAAGGTCTGGACATTTTCTTATACTGTACTGAAGGTCCTGTTGGAAGCGATGGAGGGGAAAGGAGCCTGTTTACATGGGATGACAGGCGGTGGTCCAAGCACATGCTCAGGAGAATTGGGAACAGAAAGTTGACGAGGAGAATGCCAGGAGCATGACCCTATGGATCAAGGTACAGAGCCAGAGGATGTTTAATGATCTCATGTGAATGTTCCAGATCAGTGAATGCATCTTTGAATGTTGTAACCTACCACTGCTCAATGCATCACTCACACATACACATACCAGAATTGTCGACCAATCACAAATCATACCTAACATTCATAGTTTTAATTCACCTTCTCAAACCAAGCACTGCTGTCACTTACATCTGAGCTTGCACACATTGACAGCATTCCAGCCATGCCAATTGAATTGCATAATGTACCTCATGCTGGCTTTCAGTAGTGGACATACAGCTACAAATAGACTCTAATCAGATGTGCATTTGCACATTCTGAATCTCATGGAGGACATGGTTCTGGGTGTCATGAGACTGAGTCAACCAGCACAAAATCCATTGAAGATAAGGATTTCCATATCGCCAATCCTTCTCCTCTCTTCCTATGTCTCTCTCAACCCAGGGTCTCTTTTGATCGAGAAGCTTAGTGGAAGAATGTAGTTGTAATTACATTCTTCTCTCACTACAATCCTAACCTTATCCATTTATTCTTTCAAAGGAAAAGCCCAAGACTTACAACCTATGCAGCCAGTGGAACAACAGCAAGAAGAGAGTCATGATGATGGGACATGATCATTAAATTTCACCATTATAACAGCTCAGATACTGCCATTGAGTCTAAATATAACGTGTTAAGATAGAGGCAGGATCTGCACATAGTGAAGTATTGTGCACAAATGCATTACTGCCTGAATAATAAGTTGATAATGAACATCCCAGTTCACCAGAGGGAGAGATCACATACTAGTCCTGTAGCACAGGACTCAAAATGACCATTTGATGGAGCAAACTTCAGAAGAAAACTATTGGGTAATCACTACAAAGTCCTTGGTGCAATGGGAAACCTGCCAAAAGGTTTGTGGTCAATTGCCAAATGTTAGCATGGCACCCCAAACTGTACACAATACCCTAGCTGAAGTCCAACCAGTCTTATATAAGTTCTTCATAACCTCCCTGCTCTTGTACTTGAAGCGTCAATTTAAGAAGCCTAGAATATGGTGTGCTCTATTAACAGCTTTCAACATCTGCTTTACCACCTATAATAACTCATTGAAGAACAAAGAAAACATACAATTCATGAAGGTTACTGGCAAATCAGAACATTGGGCAGAATATAAGAAATGCAAAGAATGGTTAAAAAGGAAGGAGCAACTGGAGCATGAGAGAGAGCTAGCTAGAAATATTAAAACAAATAGTGAAAGCCCCTACTGGTATTTCAAAAGGAAGAGTAATTGAGGGAATGTTGATCCTCGAGAGTACATCATAGAGTCATAGAGATGTACTGCATGTAAACAGATGGGCAGAATATAAGAAATGCAAAGAATGGTTAAAAAGGAAGGAGCAACTGGAGCATGAGAGAGAGCTAGCTAGAAATATTAAAACAAATAGTGAAAGCCCCTACTGATATTTCAAAAGGAAGAGTAATTGAGGGAATGTTGATCCTCGAGAGTACATCATAGAATCATAGAGATGTACTGCATGTAAACAGATCCTTCGGTTCAACTGATCCATGATCAGATATCCTAACCTAATTTAGTCCCATTTGCCAGCACTTGGCCCATATCTCTCTAAACCTTTCCTATTCATATATCCATCCAGATGCCTTTTAAATTCTGCATTGTACCACCTCCACCACTTCCTCTGGCAGCTCATTCCATACACACACACCACCCTCTGTGTGAAAATGTTGTCCCTTAGAAGCCTTTCATATCCTTCCCCTCTCACCCTAAACCTATGTCCTCTAGTTCTGGACTCCCCCACCCCAGGGAAAAAAAAATGTTGTCTATTTATCCTATCCATGCCCCTCATAATTTTGTAAACCTCTATAAGGTCACCCCTCAGCCTCCAGCCCCCAGCCTGTTCAGCCTTTCCCTATAGCTCAGACCCTCCAATCTTGGTAAATCTTTTCTGAATCCTTTCAGGTTTCACAACATCCTTCCAATAGGATAGAGACCAGAATTGCAAGCAATATTCCAAAAGTGGCCTAACCAATGTCCTGCAGCCGCAACATTACCTCCCAACTCCTGTACTCAATGCTCTGACAAATAAAAAAAAGCATACCAAATGCCTTCTTCATTATCCTGTTTATCTGTGACTCTATTTTCAAGGAGCTATGAACCTGCATTCCAAGGTCTCTTTGTTCAGTAGCACTCCCTAGGACCTTACCATTAAGTACATAAGTCCTGCTAAGATTTGCTTTTCCAAAATGCAACACCTTACATTTATCTAAATTAAACTCCATCTGCCATTCCTCAGTCTATTGTCCTATTTGATCAAGATCCTGTTGTACTCCAAGGTAACCTTCTTCTCTGTCCACCACACCTCCAATTTTGATGTCATCTGCAAACTTACATCCAAATCATTTATATAAATAACAAGACGTAGTGGACCCAGCACCAATCCTTGTGGCACACCACTGGTCAGGCCTCCAGTCTGAAAAGCAATCCTCCGCCACCACCCTCTGTCTTCTACCCCTTTGAGCCAGTTCTGTATCCAAATAGCTTGCTTTCCTTCTAGTCCTTGAGATCTAACCTTGCTAACCAGTTTCCCATGGGGAACCTTGTTGAACACCTTATTGAAGTCCATATAGATAATGTCTACTGCTCTGCCCTCATCAATCCTCTTTGTTACTTCTTCAAAAAACTCAATCAAGTTTGAGAGACATGATTTCCCATGTACAAAGCCATGCTGACTAACCATAATCAGTCCTTTGCAAATACATGTAAATTCTGTCCCTCAACATTCCCTCCATCAACTTGCCCACCACTAATGTTATGCTCACCAGTCTATAGTTCCCTGGCTTTTCCTTACCACCTTTCTTAAATGGTGGCATAACGTTAGCCAACCTCCAGTCTCCCAGCATCTCACCTTTGACTATCGATGATACAAATTTCTCAGCAAGGGGCCCAGCAATCACTTCCCTAGCTTCCCACATGGTTCTAGGGGTACACTTGCCCAGGGCTTGGGGATTTTTCCACTTTTATGCATTTCAAGACATTCAGCACCACTTCCTTTGTAATATAGACTGTCCAGTGAATTGCCAATGAAACAAAGGAAACAGGTGAATTGATTAGTTATTTTTCACTTGTCTTCACAAGTGCAAAACAAGAGATGGAAGTGAGGGAGAAACATTTAAACAATTACAATCACTAGAAATTAGACTCAGAAAATTATTGGAGCTGAAGACTAATGCACCTCGTCCTTGGGTCTTAAAAAGAGGAGTTAGATTGATGTTAATTTTCTGAAGTTCCATGAATTCTGGAAAAGTCCCATCAAATATAAGTCCTCTATTCACGAAAGAAGGAAAACTGATGTAAGGAAACTATAAGTCAGTTAACTTAACATCTCTCACAGGGAAATTCCTGACCTCTATTATTATAGAGGTTGTATCAGGGCACTTAGAGCTTAATGCAAAAGCACAGAGTCAATAACGTTTTGTGAAAAGGAAATTGTGGTCAACTATTTTATTAGAATTATTTGAGGAAGTAACAGGCAGCATGGATAAAGGTATCTTGAAGTGGTTGGATTCTTGACAAAGAGCCACATCAAAGGTTACTACAAAAAATAAGAGCTTATGATGTACAGGTTAACATAGCTCCATGGTAAAGGATTAGTTAGTTAACAGAGTAGATAGAAATGGATCAATTCTGGGTTCTGAGATTAAATGAGTAAAGTCCCATAGAGATCAGTTGTGGGATCTCAACTATTTACAATCCACTTCAATGACTTGGATGAAAAGGCTGAATGTGTAGTCATTAAATTTGCTGAAAGTTCTAAGGTGGGTAGGAGAATAAGTTATGAAGAGTCCATAAGGAGTCTAAAAAAGGATATAGATAGGTTGTGAGGAGGCAAAACTTGGCAAATGGAGAAAAATGTAACAACGTGAATTTGCCAACTTTTGCAAACGAATAGTAACGCATCATATTGTTGAAATGGAGAGGGGTTGCACGACTTTGTGGGACAGAGAAGTCTGGGTATCCTTGTTTATGATTCACAGAGTTAATATACAGATTAAGCAAGTAGTCAGGAAGGCAAATGGAATGTTGCCATTTATTAGGATATAGACTATACAATTATGGAAGATTTACTGCAGCTATACAGAGCATTAGTTAGACAATATTTGGAGCACAGTGTAGAGTGTTTGGTGTCCTTGTTTGAAAAAGCATGTAGCTGCTTTCGAAGCTATTCAGAGGGGATTCATTCAACTGATTCCTGAGATGAAAGGTTCATTTTATCATCTATGAAGAAAGGCTGAACAGGGCAGGCCTGCATCCATTGGGGTTTTGAAGATTGAGACGTGATCTTATTGAATCATAGCAAATTCCATAAGGAATGGACAGGGTGAATACTGAGAGGATTATTCCCCTTCTGAGAGAGACGAGAAAGAGGGGATCCAGATTAAATGTAAGAGGTCTCACATTTAAGAGGAAAATGAGAATATTCTTTTCAAAGGTTTTAAGACCGTGAAATTCTCTTCCCCAGAGACGATTGCAGAAAAGGTCAATGAATATTATGAAGGCAGAGTTAGACAGATTCTTTAAGTGAAAGCAGAAAGTGCTGGAGAAATCAAGCAGGTCTAGCAGCTTCTGTGAAGAGAAATCAAGTTAATATTTTGTGTCTAATAAGATGTCTTCAAGTAGTGCCTTTCTCGATTTTGCTCTTCACAGATGCTGCCAGACATGCTGAGTTTCTCCAGCACTTTATTTTGAGTTCAGATCTCCAGCATCGAACCCAAACAAGCCAGGACTTTGTGAAATGACAACACAGGCTGCCTGATATACATACAACTTTAAATCGTTAATAAAGTACATGAGCACTTGCCAGATAGTAGGTGGCACGGTGGCACAGTAGTTAGCACTGCTACCTCACAGCGCCACAGAGCCGGGTTCACCTCCCGCCTCAGGCGACTCTCTGTGTGGAGTTTGCACATTCTCCCCGTGGCTGCGTGGGTTTCCTCCGGGTGCTCCAGTTTCCTCCCACAATCCAAAAATGTGTAGGTCAGGTGAATTGGCCATGCTTAATTGCCCGTAGTGTTAGGTGAAGGGGTAAACGTAGGAGTATGGGTCTGGGTGGTATACGCTACGGCAGGTCGGTGTGGACTTGTTGGGCCGAAGGGCCTGTTTCCACACTGTAAGTAATCTAGTCTAATAGTACCTGTAGATCACTGAAACTTGCCATTTTCATTTTTAATCAATGTCTAGCTTTCTATAACATCTGCAACCAATATAGGACCATTTAGTTATTTCATTGCTTCAACATTGAAGTATAATTTTAATACCTAAAAGCTTTTAAAAGATGTCTGTCAGTGTCCTTGCATCTAAATTAAAAAAAACTTACTTTAAAGAAACTCCTTGCAAATAGACTTTAATAGAAATTACAAATGTTGGTTACTTTGGATATGGTGTCTTAGCCAGTATTATTGGTGGGGTCAACCTCCAGTATAATGTCTCTTTAAACCAGAGCAAACAACTATGTGAACATGTTTTACACTGCACAGAATGTGAGCTTAAAATTTTATATTTTTTCTTCTCACAGTCATTTAGTTGTGTAGAACTTGAGTATTGATGAATAAAGACACTTTTTGGTGACGCTTTTCATCTTGTACTCTTCAGGATAATTCACAACAATAATAAACAGGGGGAAAGTCAATGTGTATACTGCATGAGAGGGCAGTGCTGATTGGTTAGCAAGTGGATTTTGATTGGTAAAGGCATTGCCATGGAGAATGCACCAATTAATGGTAATAGTTAATGGCTAGGCTTTGTTTAAATATTAAGCCGGGTAGGAGGTTTACAAAATTATGAGGGGCATGGATAGGATAAATAAACAAAGTCTTTTCCCTGGGATTGGGGAGTCCAGAACTAGAGGGCATAGGTTTAGGGTGAGAGGGGAAAGATATAAAAGAGACCTAAGGGGCAACTTTTTCACGCAGAGGGTGGTATGTGTATGGAATGAACTGCCAGAGGATGTGGTGGAAGCTGTACAATTGCAACATTTAAGAGGCATTTGGATGGGTATATGAATTGGAAGGGTTTGGAGGGATATGGGGTTGGGTGCTGGCAGATGGGACTAGATTGGGTTGGGATATCTGGTCGGCATGGACAGGTTGGACCAAAGGGTCTGTTTCCATGCTGTACATCTCTATGACTGGTCAGGACACTGCCTGAGAAATGAACAAATGAAAGGTTATCATCCGTAATGCTGAGTTTGAAACAATTGAACTGTGTGTACATGTTCTCTCTGTCTGTTCAAAACAGAGTCCTTTTGTAATAATATACGCAGCTTCGAGTAGATTCACTGCACCATACTGCATGCCTGACTCACCATCCAAAATTGGTCATCAACATAATTCTTTGTGTACATGGATTATCTGGCAAATTCTATCTAATCGTGAATTTGCATCTAACGTTGGACACTGTATTGTATGTTATGTGAGCATGGTTCTGGTTGGGTACAGTGGATCCCATGTTTATTGCGAAGAGCCAAATAAATGATCTGATCAGCATAGCCATTAACCTATAGAATGGCTGCGTTGCACACTATTTAAGCATCAAGTTGGCACGGCAAATAAATGTCTTGTGCTCTTACTCATGAGGTCACCAATAAGACCAGTCAGTGTAAGGGAGCTTCCAATGTGTACACTGACCAATGAAGGGAGGTTTTCAGCAGACAGTAGTAGAGAATCCCCTAGTAATTTCCCAACTGGAACATTGAGGAAAGAGAGCTTATCTGACTGCTCCATTTCACACATGACTACTGACTGGTCCAGCCTGGAGCCCAAGAAGGCATGTTAGGAAATATTTGCATCCTGCTCCCTCAAAGGAAGTTGCTACAGGCATTGCTTGCCTGTGACCTTTCCATCTCTGTGTAAACCTCTTTAACCTTGCCTTAAAATTCAAGACTGAAGGTCTCCCGCTCTCCAGATATTGTTTGGGATATTGTTCTACATATGGGCTACTATGATATTGTACACTGTCACTTATTCGGAAGAACAAAACTCATTTGCTTAAAAGAAAACAGGTCATTTCCTGCGGCGTTTCCATGCTTCTGTTCAACGGGCTGCATCCTGGCATGAAAGGATTGTCTTGTGAGGAAAGGTTGAGCAGAATGGGCCCAAACCCATTAGAGTTTAGAAGAACGAGGTGATCTTATTGGCACACAGAAGATTCTGAGGGGACACGTCATGACAAATGTTGGGAGGATGTTTTCTCTCGTGAAAGAATTTAGAACTCAGGCATTCTTTTTTCACAATAGGTCTCCCATTTAGGATTGAGATGAGGAGGAATTTCTCTCATCCAAAAAGGGCTGGGTCAGTGAATGTATCGAAAACTGAGCCGATGAATGTTTGATTGACAAGCGAGTTCAGGGTTATGTGGGACAAACAGGAAAGTGAAGTTAAGGCCACATCGATCAAGCATGATCATTGGAGGGTGTCCAGAGAAGGTTTACAAGAATGATCTTGGGATGAAAGGCTTATCATATGAGGAGAGGTTATGACTCTGAGTCTGCATTTCATGGAGTTTAGAAGGTGAATCTTATTGAAACTTACAGAATACTGAGTGGCCTGGACAGAGTGGACATAGAAAAGATATTTCCAGTAGTAGAAGAGACTGAGACCCCAGGGCACAGCCTCAGAGTGAAGGGATGACCCTTTAGAAATGAGATAAGGAGAAATTTCTTCAACTGGGGGTGATGAACCTGTGGAACTTATTGCCGCAGAAGGCTGTGGAAATCAAGTCATTAAGTGTATTTAAGACTGGGATAGATAGGTTCTTGATGCAAAGGAAATCAAGGGGCGAAGGCAGGAAAATGGGTGGAGAAATATATCACACATGACTGAATGGAAGAACAGACTCAATGAGCTAATTGGCTTAATTCTGCTTCTATTTAATGATCTTCTCTGATGATGGAGCAGGTTCAATGGGCTGAATAGCTTACTCCAGCTCTTAGTTGTTATAATCTGATGAACTTGATGATCATCCATTTTTGGCTCTTTAATCAATACAGCTGTAATAGTGCCTTATTTACCCTATATGACATGATCTGTTTACAGAGCATGCTCAGGATACTTCATCTCCTGGGAGATTAATGATCCTTCTCAACCCCTTTCCTTTGTGTAACACTTACAGAGTCTGTATCACTCTAATCCCTTCATATTCATGTATTTGTTCCAGTGCTTCTTGAATGCTGCTATTGTGTCTGCTTCCACCATCTCCTCCGGCAATGAGTTCCATGCATTCACCATCCTTTGTGAGAAAAACCTGTCTTGCACATCTCTTTTAAACTTCCTCCCTTGCACCTTGAACCTGTCTCCCTTAGTAATTGACTCCTCCACACTGGGAAAAAAAAGCATCATACTTACCACTCTATCCATGCTATTCACAATCTTATAAACTTCTATCAGGTCACCTCTCAACCTCCTGCACTCCAGTGAAAACAAACCCATTCAATCCAACCTTACTTCATAGCTAAATCCCCAATTTCAGGCAACATCCTAGTAAACTTTTTCTGTATCCTCTCCAAAGCATCCACATCCTTCTGGTAGTGCGGTGACCAGAACTGTACACAACATTCCAAGTGTGGCCTAACTAAAGTTTTATAAAGCTGCAGCATAACTTGTCTAAACCTTATGCTCAATGACCCTTCCAGTAAAGGTAAGCATGCTGAAGACCTTTTTTGCTACCTTATCCACCTACACTGTCACCTTCAGTGATCTGTGGACCTGTACACCCAGATCCCTCTGCATATCAATGCTTCTAAGGGTTAGACAATAGACAATAGACAATAGGTGCGGGAGTAGGCCATTCAGCCCTTCGAGCCTGCACCGCCATTCAATATAATCATGGCTGATCATTCCTAATCAGTATCCTGTTCCTGCCTTATCTCCATAACCCTTGATTCCACTAACTTTGAGAGCTCTATCCAACTCCTTCTTAAATGAATCCAGAGACTGGGCCTCCACTGCCCCCTGTGGCAGAGCATCCCACACAGCCACCACTCTCTGGGTGAAGAAATTTCTCCTGAGCTCTGTCCTAAATGGCCTAC
>NC_057733.1:15735399-15767633 GCF_004010195.1 Chiloscyllium plagiosum
TAATTTCATCCTTTATAATAGACTCCAGCATCTTTCCCACCACTGAGGTCAGACTAACTGGTCTATAATTTCCTGCTTTCTCTCGCCCACCTTTCTTAAAAAGTGGTATAACATTAGCCACCCTCCAATCCTCAGGAACCGACCCCGGTTCTGCCATTCACTGTATAATTTCCACCTGTACTTGTCCTTTCAGAATGCATCACTTCACATTTGTCCAGCTTAAGCTCCATCTTCCATTTTTCTGCCCATGCCTCCAACTGATCTATATCTTGTTGGATCCTCTGACAATCCTCCTCACTATCTGCAACTCCACCAATCTTTGCATCATCTGCAAACTTATATATTAGACCAGCTACATGTTCTTCCAAATCGCTTATGTAGATCATGAAGAGCAAAGTCCCAGCACTGATCCCTGTGGAACACCGCTAGTCACAGCCCACCATTCCAAAAAGCATCCTTTCACTGCTACCCTCTGTTTCCTATGACTAAGTAAGTTCTGTATACATCTTGCCAGTTCTCTCCTGATACCATATGACTTCGCGTTTTGTACCAGTTTCCCATAAGGGACTTTGTCAAAGGCTTTACTGAAGTCCATGTAGACATCATCAACTGCTTTTCTATCATCAATCATCTTCGTCACCTCCTCAAAAAAACTTGATCAGGTTAGTGAGGCACGACCTCCGCACAATACGTCACTAATACATCCATTTGCTTCAAAATGCGTACAGATCTTGGTCCCGAGAATCTTTACACATATTTTCCCTCACAGGCCCATAATTTCCAGGATTATTCCTGCTACTCTTCTTAAACAGTGGGGCAACATTGGCTATTCTCCAGTCCTCTGGGACCACCTTGTGGCCAAAGAGGATACAAAGATATCTGTCAATGCTCCAGCAATTTGTTCTCTTGCCTCCCTCAATATTCTGTGATAGATACCATCAGGATGCAGGGAGCTAGCTGCTTTAAATTGCACAGCACCTCTTCTTTTTAAGTTCCCAACACAGCCTCTGTTTTTGGGTTCTTTATTCCTTCATCAGATGTATAGTCTTTGGTTACCCTTGATCTGAGTGTTGTTGCGAGGCAATTTCACATGGCAGCTAACCGCATTACTGCATGTCTGCAATTAATGTAATGGATTGTTGTTCCAATCAATGATGCTTGTCATAGTCACCATCACTGAGATAGGCTTTTAGCTTCAGATTTTAGTAATTGAATTCAAACTCCACCAACCAATCTTAGTAGAATTTGAACCCATGTTTCCAGAGAAGTAACCAGGGCCTCTGGATGACTAATCCAGTAGCAGCTCACAATTCAGGGCAGTATTCCTTGCATGAATCTGTTTTGCTTTTAAGCAATATTTTTGAAAAACATTTGTTTTTACAAGTTGCCATTGGAAATGCTAGGTTTCCATTTAGACTGCTAATAAACGTGACAAGATGTCTCCCTTATGTACTTTGCTAAAGAAACAAGGAATGCAGCAATGATTTTTCGATCTGAGATGCAACATTTCAGGTTTAATTGTAAAATCGTATGATTGAGAAATTGGACTGGTTACAGAATGGAGCTCTGATAATCAATATCAAAAGCTTGAAAATTTCACCTTGCCCTGTTTCCCTGCAGAGGTCTGAGAATGGATAAGTTTTGTGTTGAAGTGACTGTCACGGGATCTATGGTCTTTTATCTTTTGAAACTGTGTTGTCTGCATCAATGATAAATGAGTTCCAAATTGGAAAAATTCTGATGGTGTGTTTTTCAGTAACTATTATAAGAATCTCTGCAGCGAGGATTTTGTAAAGAGTCACACTGGCTTCTTGTCACACTCAACCAAGCAAAAAACTTTCCGGGGGGAGAAAGAAACAGAGAATTGCGGATGGTGGAAATCAGAAACAGAAACAGGAATTGCTGGACAAACTCAGCAGGTCTGGCAGCATCTGAGGAGAGAAAGCAGAGTTAATGTTTCAGGTCCTGTGACCCTTCTTCAGAACTGTACAATAGAGGGGTCACTAGACCCAAAGGTTAATTCTGCTTTCTCTCTACAGATGCTGCCAGATCTGCTGAGTTTCTCCAGAAATTTCTGTTTTTAAGAAACATTTGATCAAGGCTCATTGTTTGCAAGATGGAGGTGTGAGAAGGCATGAGCATCAGTGTGCATAATCATCTCTACTAAAGCAAATTTTATAAGGTTAAATTTTGTTCATGTGCCTTTGGAGTGGTATAGAAGAAAAACAGTTTTATTATAAATTCTATTTGGAACATAGTATATTTATCATTACTTCATAGGCTTGACTCACGGACTGACCGATACTAGTGGAAATATTCTGAATTAACCTGCTCCACAATTTGTTGCGAAAACCTAACAAAGCCATCAGAAGTGGGTAAGGGTCAATGCAATATTATTATTTATACTGACATTGGTAGATGAATGTATGAAAGATGTCAGTCATTGGATAGTACCTGTAATCACTGGGACTGGAAATCAACGAAATGTTAATTGCAACCAGGGATCTCATCTTGACCCCAGCTTCCCTGCGAAGACGTGGTTAACAATTAATTAGGAAATTCTGAAGACTGCCTGTTAGTTTCCATTTGTCAACATGTCAGGGTCATAGCAGTTTGTTCAGTGCCATTGATTAAAAACTTGAATGATCTCACAGATAAATCTGCCTCATTCACAATGACTGAAACGAAAGGTCAGAGGTTAGAAATCACTACAATTGGCCATATTGAACCGTGCACAACAGCAGAAGACAGCAATTTAGAAATTCCTTCTACTTAACAAATTACTCAAAAGCACCAACTTACCGATTAGTTAAACAGTAATCTCTCTCACACGGTGAGGCAGAAGTTTGAAAATTCTTCCATAAATAGTAATTGGTATTTACTTCAATTTTAAAACTGAATTGACTTTTTTTTTGTTAACCAAAGTTATTAGGAATATGGAGTGAGATCACAGATTAGCAATCATCCGGCAAAAATAGACTTGAGGGACTGAATGATCAACTTCTGTTCTGTGTTTCTGTTCCTGCCTGGACTGGAATGGCAATCAAGCTTGATCCACAAAATAGTTGGTGATGGCAAAATGTCAAGGTTTGCTTGTGATCTTCTCTGTTCCAATTAGTGCTGAAGTCATTGGAAATAGTGAAGTGACGTTCAGCAGTGGCCAGTGTCACGTCCATGTTGCACATCACATCATATATCAGACAGCACCCCACCTTGGGTGGCTCTACTTGGCATATACCCCCCGATAGAGCTGCTGCTGTGCCTCCTCCTCACTTCCAAATCTCACTGATTCAGATAGTATTTGTAAATACTACAGCATCTTGCAACATTTTCTGTTACCGAGGCTGGAATTTTGATGGTGAGAAATGGTTGCTGGTGGAACCAAGGAGACTGCATGCCATTTTACATTGTTGTAGGTCAGGCCTGGGATTATGCCACCAGAGAACCACTTGATGTGGGTTGGTACCAGACCAGTGTGAGATTCCAGGCCAGTGCTCAGCACAGGATTGATGAGGAACGTCTGAATTCAACAGGAGACTGGTACCATATAGGAGTACTCATATGATATTTGCGATGGCATTGTAACTGCCCTTAGACTTCATGGGTGTGTCACGGGAAAGGTGTTCCAATGTTATGTGTTCCATTTTATGTTTATGACAGTCTCAATGCAGTGGCAGTGACCATGGTAAGATACATGGATGGGATGTGGTGACCCAGGGGCTGGATTGGGTTGATAGGCGTGTGTGCCAATGTGCTGATGAATAAATGGCTGAAATGAACCTGAAATCTGGATCTTTTGAGGACCCAGATGACAGTTGTGCTCAAATTCAGGAAGGATGCCTAAATATGCGTTCACTGCCACAGAGGTCTCTGAGCCTGGTCCCCTGTCTGACTTTCTGACGTTTCACCATCCTGCCTATGGCCAATGGGTCACTGTTGTCTATGGCCACTTTCCTTGCCACGCTTCCAGGCTCCCTCCTCTAGCTGTGCCCCTCGCTAAGAAGCCACCACCTGAATATCTGATGCCTATGTCGTCTACATGCTGAGTATATAATTGGGTAGTGGGCACATTTCCAGTCGGTGCTGAGAGGACCCACAACCCCATTGCATCTCCCCTCTTGTATTCATTCGTTTGCCATCGGAAAGCAAGTCTCCCATCCTTAGCCGGTTTGGCCTACATGTGACTCCAGATCTCCAGTAATGTGGTTGACTCTTAACTGCCTCTTTGGCAGGTTTCCCAGGCCCATGCAGCTGCTGGGTCACTGCCACCATGTTAAAGCTACAGAAAGTCCATCCTTCTTTGTGGACTGTGCATGCCTTTTAAAAGGCCACACAAAATACATGCCACTTATTTCAGAGCTATTATAGATGACTGTTATTTGTCAGATGGTGCTTCTTCACTGTCTAAACCAGAGCACACACACCATTTAGAATCACCACCAGATCTTCATACACCTCATGCTGGAATTGCAGCGTCTACAGAGCTCATCATCAGCCCAGGACCCCATTAGGTGTTTGGCCTTGTCTGTCACAGCTTCTGAGAGCCAGTCCCACGCTGTGTGCTGCTCAAACCAGGCAGTGAAACCAAAAGTGAAGTAAAAGATAGGCAATGGCTTTATCATTGGATTATTAATCCAGAAACCCAGAAAATGTTAGCATCCCGAGAAGCATGCCATTTGGCCCATCATGTTCACACTGACCCTCCAAAGAGCATCCCACCCAAACCTACTCCCCCCATCCCTGTAACCTTGCATTCCCCATGGCCAATCCAACCAGCTTGGCCATCTTTGGACTGTGGGAGGAAACCGGAGCACCCAGAAGAAGCCCATGTAAACATAGGGAGAATATGCAAACGCCACACAGACCATCATTAGGGAATGAATTTGAACTGAGGTCTCTGGCACTGTGAGGCAGCAGTGTTAACCACTGTGCCACTCCAAAGATACGATGCACTTCATGTTGTCAGTATCTGCCCTAAATACTGTTCATTAGTTAATGCCACTGCCCAGCTGCTAAGGTTGTTGGCCAGTGCATTTGTGCAACACAAGCAGAGGTAGGAGGCCAGGCCCTTTGGTAACCAGTTCTAAACCATGATCTCATGGATTTGAGATAAATTCTAGTCTATCTTAGACAGATCAGTCCTTTTAAATGACTTTATTTCAGAAGGGATCCAGTAGAGGGCCAGAGTAATTGAGGATCAACATGATTTGTTACCACATCAATAATTTTGCAGTATTTGCTGTGATTGTAACTCCATTAAATACTGTGATCACAATAATTAAGTGGTTGTTTTTGGCTGGTGTGGACACAATGGGCCAAATGGCCATTTTCTGTGCTGAAGGTCTCTGTGAATCTATGATTTCCTCAACTTTGAAAATATTGATACAGATTAAGCAAGGGGAATGAAAGGTTATCAGGGATAGATAGAAATATGGAATTCAGAAGACAAATCGATCCACCTTAATCTTTTGGAATAGGAGAGTGGGCCTGGAGGGCCATATGGCTTACTCCTGCACCTATCTTATATGTTCGTATGATATAATACCTCAGAAAACATTTCCTGTAAATTTCTACCAATAATTGTTGCCACGTGGAATTAGGGAAATGTTGAAAGTCATCAAATACGTAAAATATAAAATTTTGTTCCTCTTTTGATTGTGCCAAGACACTCTGACACATTCAAAGCATAATTGTAAGCTAATTAATTCAGCCAAGAGTGCCAAGGATGTTAGATTAACCTTTCACCTTACCAGTTATGTTTTAGCGTTAAATGTTGGCCTTTTTTTGATGAATACCAATCTAAATCCAACAGTGCAGAGCTTTGTTTGAATCAGTTCCAGCATTTTTGTATGTAGCTAGCTCAGCTTAGTTATTTAGACATTAGAACTGAGTTCTTTCTGAGACTGGTGGCCTTATTTTGACATTTAAGTTAAGTAATCCAAGATGCACAATGGATGGATGGGCTGTAGTGCTGATAGTTCCATTTGTTTCCTCACATGTTGCTGCTCACTGTGACACATGCAATTTATTGGTATTTTCAATTTCACTCAATAGTACCCTTTGTGAGTTGCACGATGTACACTCTCTGCAAAATGATACTGTGATGCCTCACTGACACAAACAAGGAGTGTGCACTGGACTGTAAAATAGTCGATGAAATTGGCTTTTATTTTTTGGTTGAAGCTATAACTATCTTTAATAGAAATATCTGCCAGTCACACAAAGGATAGGAGCACATTTGAAACAAAATTCAAATTATGCATTAGCTGTAAAAGTGACTAAATCAATGGACCCTGAAGCCTCTGTTAATGTTCATCAGATTCCAAAATGGACGCCTTGTACATAACAAAATCTAAAATGGTGTCAAGCTGATTACATTGTTATTCCTTCCCCCTGTGGCACTATATTTTGTTTTGCAAATGCTCATTATCAAGAAACAAAACCTAAGGTAAAAGTGGAGGATAAACATTCTATGGGCATAGGGATAAAGCTTAATTCAAGGAAGCCGTTGATGCGTGAATAAATTCTGTGCCAAAAGTCAGAGTCAGTTTTGAAAAGTTATTTACTGACTTCTGAAAGAGTATTAAATTAAGTACTAAATGTTTTTAAGTACTATTTTACCTCAAGTGAAGAGTTAAATGTGTGAGACCATAGGATGGGAACATCTATTACAGAGACAATTGCTGCATAGGTTTCACATTAAAATCAGATCATTGCTGGCCATATTGTAGATACTAACACATTGGCGCTACATTTGTGTTGTCTCTGGTCACAAGCAGCTCCATAGGGTATAGGAGGTTTTTTTCTTTCTTTGCACTGTGTGCATGTTGCAGATATTTTTGATCAATCTGTTTTGGTGTATCATATCTCACTGCCAGAGACTTGAACCTAGGCTTTTTGATCCAAAGGTAGAGACACTGCCACAAGATTGTTCAGGTGCATATTTAATTCTTATGCTTTTTGCCTTAATATAAGTACAACTCTCATTCTGCATTGTCAGGAGCATTAAATTTACTGAAAATCTCCCATTTACTTCATAAGCTATTGATTCTTTCCTGTCATAGGGCATCTTATGTACACTGGCTTGCGAGTTCTTGCTTGGATTCGTTTGGGATGCTGGTTATGTGGTATCATCCCCAACATTCTATACTCTTAAAACTGTAACAAAACAATGCAGAGATCAGGAAAAGGAGGCTAGGGATGCAATGGAATGAATCTCATCCTGGAGCACCTGACCAGATTGGGTTTGCATGTGCATTAGAACAAAACGGCAGGGTGTTCCCATCCTCTCAGTTCATTCTGAATTTCAGCAAAGGGTGAGACAGCAGGCTACATTATACTTTTACTTTTACACCCATCACCTGGAGTCTGGGAGCTTATCAGGAATTCCAGACATTGATCTCCAACAATTGAGTCCCAAACTCGGGCAGAGTCATTCAGTAGTCATTTGAAGCCTACAAAATGAGTGGTGTTAGATTATTCCCAAGAGAGGACAATCTAGCTAGTTACACTGTCCTTCTCTGTTAGTCACGCACACATTTTTCTCCCAACAGAAGTCACTCGGTAGAAATCAGAGCCTCACTGATTTTTCCTTTCCTATTTGGCAATACTGGGATCAATTGCAGCAAACTACTCTCGATGAGCTCAACTCAGAACAAAAAACAAATTTAGTGTTAGTGTGGCAAACTTGCACACACAGCCCAGTGAGCAGAGCCTGGAGTGACATCCTTATTATGTTATTTTAAGAGAGAGACGTGGCACATTGATCTAGGCCTTATCAGCTTCCTTTATACTAAATCATGGATAATAAAAACAGATTGAATAATGAACAGGTCATCTGAAAACTATGATTGGTCAATAAGTTGTTTAAATGTGCTTATCATTTTCAACTAAGTAAATGCTAGTTCACCGCAAAATACAAACCCGATCAGCCAGATAATGATATCCTCGTATTTGATGAAAGTTGACACTTCCAATGTCTTCCAGGGTTTTTTTAAAATTCCCTCACGGCATTAGGGCAATGCTGGCTAGGCAAGCATTTAATGGGTGGGCGGGGGCAGTTAAGAATCAGTCACATCGCTGTGGGTCTGGAGTCATATTAGGCCAGACCAAGTAAAGATGGCAGCTTCCTTTCCTAAAAGACGTTAGTGAACTAGATGACTTTTCCAACAAATGGATTCATTGTCATCATTAGATTTTCATTTCCAGATTATTTTTTAAAATTGAATTCAAATTCCACCATCTGCTGAACTCAGGTCCCCAGAATCCTCAAATTAACAGTCTCGCAATAATGCCACGAGACCATCACCTCCCGTGTCCTGTTTAAGAATTTGCTAACTTTCTACTACCTTTGATGTCCCAATAATTGATGACTGACTTGCTAATCTGGCCACTGAGAAAGCAGAAGGGATCAACCCACTTCCAGGGAGCAGTGGAACCTTTTACTTTCAGGGAGTGGCTGGGATTTGACACTAGATCCAACACAAAACCTTCACTTTTAGGGAAGTGGTCAGATGAATCTCGATTGACCATTACCTGGGGCTGAGGAAAGCACAATAGTTGGAGTCTACAGAGCTGTCATCCTCACAAACACTGCTCCATGACTGTGAAACCTTGGTGATGACAGCTAAGAAAGCTGAGACTTACCATCCGCACTGTCCGTGGAAGATGTGATATGATGTGTGTATGCTAACAGACACCCACCAGGATGCAAGTATACTGAGCATTGAAATGATCGTTCTTGTGTGGCAACTGCACTGCATCAGAATGCCAACACCCACTCTGCAAAGTGCACTCTGCATTCTCAGCTCATGACCAGTCAAAGATCACAAGGTGGCCAGTTAAAATATTTTGTAGATATCCTTAAAGCTTACTTGCAGAAGATAGGCTTTGACTTCAACAGCTAGGATAAATCAGCACTGGACCCCACACAATGGTGGGCCCTGCTTTGATGCAGGTGAATGACAACCAAAAATACAAGAGCAAGAAGAAAGCTGAAGAAGGTGTGTAATCCCTCATTGGTAACGGACTTCCCAATCGATATGATTGACTACCCATCCAAGTTTTGGATTTCTATTCTGACTTCGCTTTTAACGTTCCAATTCCCACCTCATTTAAATGTCGAATTTCACTTTTATCTCTGATAGCCTTTGAGTCTTTCTTTTCCCTTTCTTTTTCTCTTCTTGGTCACGAATTCCATGATAACTGTCCTACATCTTCCGAAATACCACCAATGAATTTGTGACAGGCTCTCAAGTTTCAATACTGAAAATGTGTTGCTGGAAAAGCGCAGCAGGTCAGGCAGCATCCAATGAGCAGGAGAATCGATGTTTCGGGCATGAGCCCTTCTTCAGGAACCTGAAGAAGGGCTCATGCCCAAAACGTCGATTCTCCTGCTCCTTGGATGCTGCCTGACCTGCTGCGCTTTTCCAGCAGCACATTTTCAGCTCTGATCTCCAGCATCTGCAGTCCTCACTTTCTCCTCTCAAGTTTCAATAAATAACATAATCTGATAAATATACAGAAGAGAGTTCATTCAGTATTTCCTGCCCCTTCCAGATGCATGCGACCAGGGTCACAGGTCAGTAAATTGGGCAGGTGGGGGTGGGCTTCATGGGGTAATGGTCATGAGGAGAAGGGTGTAGTGGGGTGGCACCAAGGACAAGGCAGGTGGCTTTCAGCAGGTATCCTCCCTTCCCAATATCCCTTCAGTCCAACCAGTCCATGCTGCCCATAATCCCAAACTAAACTAGTCCCAGCTGACTGCGCTTGACCCACATCCCTCCAAACATTTCTTATTCATGCCATTATCCAAATGTCTTTTGAATGTTGTAATTGTACCTGCATCCACCACTTCCTCTGGAAGATCATTCCACACACAAACCACTCTCTGTGTAAAAACAAATGCCCCATTTCTTTTTAAATCCTTCTTCTCTCACCTTAAAAATATGGCCCCGAGTCTTGAAATCTCCCACTCTAGGGAAAAGACAACTGCCATTCACCTTATCTATACTCATGATTTTATAATCCTCTATAAGGTCATCCCTGAACCACCTCTGCTCCAGTGAAAAATGTCCCAGCCAACATTATAACTCAAATCCTCCATTCTTAGCAACATCCTGGTAAATATCTTCTGAAGCATCTCCGGTAAATGGGTAAATGGTCCGTTCTGTTCCTGTGTCTCTAGTTCCATGCATTTTGTTTTATTGTGACTCTCTCATGTCCTGAGTGAACTTTATATCTTGTGTCTTACTCCATTTTTGTGCATTATGGCACTGCACTGTACCCTTTCCCTGTCCTTGCTCTTCCACCTAACCCATTACAGACCTTAGATCATCATGCTTGATTTCTTTGTTGACTCTTTCTTCTCACAATCTGGTACACCCACATCTCTAAAGAATTTGTGGATGTGCACAAGTCCAGAATTAGACAAATGCAATATTTTTGCAGTATAGTCAGGCCCTAGGAGGTTTCAAAGATAGGAGGGAAAGGGTATGAAGGGATTGGAATATAAGTATGCGATCTTTAAATTTGAGGTGTTTCTGGGCTGAAAGCTGAGGGCAAGTTACTGGACTCAGGAGTGATATTGAACAGGACATTGCTGTGAGTCAGGAAATGATAGTCGAACTTTAAATGAGCTGAAATGTACAGATGATGTAAGAAGAGTGGTTGGCCAAGAGAGCAGAACTATTGGCAAGCGTTGATATGTTGAGTGCCAAGCCAAAATACAGCCTTCAGCTTTCTTCAACACCACCGCTGGCCACTCCGTAGCAAGATCCAATACTTGAAGACAAAACAGCCTTTTTTGTAAAGTGAATTACAAATTGTTTTGAGCTTAAACATCGTTACTTTTTTCCCCAACATGTTCATGACAAATGACATCTAAGAGTCAATGCAGCAAGACAGCACGGTCTTTGTTATGTTTATAGGGTGACCAAAGTCAGATGAGATGTCGGACCTAAATGTATCCACATTCTTCATGTTGATATTGCTGTTTACCTCCAAAGCAAGTAACGTGCTACCCCATTAAATAATTTGTCTAACATATGTGCTTGTACCACAGAGATGGGTGAGGATTCCAACATAACAGTAACTTTGTGCTTTATTCTCCATTGTTATTGAAATATGAAAATGCAAACATTTTAAGGCACAATAGTTCAACTTGCACTTTTATGTATGTTCTGTAGCTAGTGTACGGCAAGTATTTAACCAGGTAGCTGCAATCTCCAATAATTTTCTCACATCAATAAATAATTTAATTTTAACATTATTTGACATTCCTCAGTTATAGAACAGGGCATGTGGAGGCATTGATTTTTCTGACTGTTAATGATTTGTTTTGTTAATTTCACATCTCAGTCATTTGTCTTCGATCACACGAGTAATTTTTACTTCTGTAATGGGTTTACAATTCATGGTCAGGTTTTGTAACGTGTTCCAGTCACAAGCATAGCCATGAGACCAACAATCAACCGCGGGCTGTGTCACAGCACTTATTATTTCAAATTCTGCTGTTGTTATTAAATACTGAAATAAATCCAAAACAGCAGCAGTCTTGATATTTCACCTCTATCTGCAGTGTGGTTGAATGAAGGCAATCAAAACGTCTAATATTTAATATCGAATGCAATTAAAGTCTAGCGAAAATTTATCAGGAGTATATCATTGAAATATTTCCCTCATAATGTCGGCTCTCAGATCCTGGGCTTTCTGCAGGTGACCTTTAAGAAAGCGATTATAGGAATAAATTGCAGAAAGTGAAAGTAATACAACCGAATGATTGGGCATGGTGCTAGTTCGCTTTAAGCAAAAGAGTCGAGTCCTATCCTATTAAAAAAAAGGATGACTAGTGCACTGAAATAGCAGTGTGCATGCTTAGTTGTTTTGGCACAGGATATGGTGTCATTATCATGATTCTTTCTCCCCCTCCCTCCAATATGGCACTTTGCTAATTTTGGTGCTTCTGCCATTCAGCCCCCTAACCCCATTGCAATAACCCCTAGTACCAACTCAGGAGAAATTGAGAAACTGTACAAAACTGCAGATTCTTTGCCATTCTTTTGCTGGGGAGGTTTTTTCAGAAAGAAAGGGAACATCCATTTATATAGTAACTTTTAATAACCTCCGCATGTTCCAAAGATCATGACCGACAATTAATTATTTCTGAAATTAATTACTTCTGGTAGTAAGGTATGAAATACAACAGCCAGTTTGCACACAGTAAGATCCCACAAGGAGTAATTAAATTAATGCCCAGAAAATCCAGTTTACCGACACCAAAGTGAAATACAATGAATGCTGGACATTTGAAATGAAAGCTGAAATTTCTGGAAATACTCAGCGTCTGTGGAATGGTGTGGTAACCTTGGCTGAGAAATACACATTGTTGGGGACACAATAAGATTGGATTACTTACAGTGTGGAAACTGGCCCTTCGGCCCAACAAGTCCACACCGACCCACCGCAGCGCAACCCACCCAGACCCGTTCCCCTACATTTACCCCTTCATCTAACACTACGGGCAATTTAGCATGGCCAATTCACCTAACCTGCACGTTTTTGGATTGTGGGAGGAAACCGGAGCACCCGGAGGAAACCCATGCAGACATGGGGAGAATGTGAAAACTCCACACAGAGTCGCCTGAGGCGGGAATTGAACCCAAGTCTCTGACGATGTGAGGCAGCAGTGCTAACCACTGTGCCACTGTGCCGCCCACAGTTTTGAGTCAATTGACAGGACAGGCACAGTATATTGTTTCATGTGAAAGATGTAGTGACAGAGACTAAAAAGTACCATGTACTGATGTGACTTACAAAATGTAATAGCTTGTGACAGACAAAGGGAGCTAAATAACAAAAGGAATTGCATTGTGTAGACCCATTTTTGAGTTCCATGGTTAAGGCTAAGCACTATTTAATCAAGTTTTAAAACGAAAACAATAAAATTCAAATAATGCCTACCTGCTTATTATACTTCTTACAAACTCCGATGACATCTCAGAGTCAGGAAATTAAGCTGTTGATATAGTCATCCACTAATATGATCTTTCCTCTCAAATCATGTTTCCTCTCAAGACTGATAAGATAAGCAGTTATGGACAGTAAGATTATATTTATGAAACACAGGTAGTGAGATCGAAGAGATTGAAGCTTAACAGTTGTGTTGCCAACCTCTTGAGATTTTCTGGACACATTTTCATGATCTGCGACACGATAAAGAATATTCTGTATTCCAGCAGAGGGCCATTCTCAAATCTGAGGGCAGTTCATTTCTCGCTGGACTTTTGCATTGGTACGTCTCAAATTGAGCATCAGCAGCAGCAGCAAGGGACTTTTCTTTCAAGCAAGTGACTTGTCATGTAGCTTCAGATTGGGCATCGCCAGGACACTTAAATGTGAACCCAAATTCTGTTATGTCACACTCTTTAATGTCTTTTCAGTGCTATTATTTGGCTCTTGTTCCTGATTTTACCATCTGGAGATTCTGGGGTTCGTTGCAAGGGGAGATGAAGTGTTAAAGACGTCTGTCTGACATTACAATGTCAGTAAATGTCTGTGGATAGGGCTTCTTCTATCAGTGCTAAACCTGAAAATTCTTGGTTCCAAGACTCTGTACTGAATTCCAGTAAAAAGATGAGTCTTAATAAAACCACAAGTCCCAATTTGAGCATATCTGTAGTAACAATGATCATACCTACCATGTTTTATTCATCTGAAACAAATCTCAACCATTGATCTTAAAATGTAACCACCTTTGGTGTTTTTTGACAGTTTAAAAATAACCTGAGCTCCATATGTTTAAATAAACTGCTGATCCGTCTTACTTTTTGATCATAAATCTCATTCGTAATAGCTCTTCCACCTTGACAGCTATGACTAAACAAGGCATCTGTTGGAAATGGGAGTGACATATTTCAGGGACACAAAATGAATGCTTCTATAATTATGTTGATACAATACACAAATTTAAGATCAGCTGTTACATAACTTGGGTGTTCATAAGCAGGCTTATTTCTCACATCAGTCGGCAGTATTTGTGAAACAATAATACCAGACCTGCCAATGTTCAATGACGATTACTATTTGGAAAGCAAGAAGAAATTTCAAATTCTCAGGATGCCCAAAAATGCTCTGTGACCAATGAATTATGGATAAATACTTTAGTATGAATGTGTATGCATTTTATGTCTATATAAGTAATATATATTTATATTATGCTTTCCATACTCCAGGTGAGACTTAAACAGTGATCATGTTGTCAAAGTCCATTTTTTTGCAATTATGCTTATCATTATTTCAAATAAACTGGAAATTAAGTTGTGAAGTTTGCAATTAATTCAGTCCAACTTTTTTTTGTTGTTTCCTTGATAAAGTACATGCAGGAGTAAGCTGTGTTCCATTTTTGGAATGCCCTCCAGTTCCACTTCACAACTGGGAAAATAATTGGGCAGGACCGATGATTTTCATCACTGCCAAGTTCAGAAATGAATCAAAAGTAGTATTAGTTGACACCAAACTCGAGACTTAAAAGCCTGTAGATTAAAATAAGATGAAACAACTTCTGAAATAGAGAAGCTCAATGATCCATCAAGCTCACTGCATGGTTTCAATTTCCCATTGCCCTCATTACCCCCCTCAACCCCAATTACAGTCATGTGATTTCTTGGGAGGAAAATATCTTGGAAACCATTCTCCAACCCCAAAGGTAGTCGAGTTCTCATAGATGATATTGGTGCAATGCCTGGTCCATTTCCTTTCTCCGTGGTGCATGAATATCTTTGCTGCTTAAAGGATTTGTTCACTTTCAATCTGAAGTCTGGTAATTCATTGGCACTCACCAGCAATTAGTTTCAGAGTTCAGTGACTTTCTGCAAAAAGAATTACCTCTTCACTTCTGACCGAACTTTATATTCATGAATGAGGATGTGTAGATCATTCAGTCCTTCGGACTTATTCATAACTCATTTAGATCATGGCTGGTATTTATCCTAACTCCATTGGTGTGCTTTGGCAAATAATAATCTATCAATCTCTCATTCAAAATCTATGATCTAGGACATTTAAGTTGGAGAAAGTTGGACCGTTTTGCTACTTTTTGCTTGAAGAAATGTTTTTCAACTTACCATAAGTAACTTTACAGGTAAGATAAGATAAGAACACACAGTTTTGGGGTATTTATTAGTCTGGATAGAAGCTTAACTTCATAATAGAAAAGTAAGACTAACTGGGACACATTCAAATACTAAGTGTACTTAGTAAGTGCCACAAGGATTAATGCTGGAGCTTCAACTATTCACTATCCTTATCACTGACATGAATGGAGGGATCAGGTGCGTAGTAGCAAAACTGCTGACAAAACAAAGATCAGCAAGGAAGCAATTGTGAGGAGAATACAAACAGTCAACTCAGATAGAGCGAGGTTAATTAAATGGATAGAGTGACAGATGGAGTATATTGTGGAAAAAATGCCAGTTATCCCCTTTGGTAAGAAGAATAGGAAAGAAAGTATGATTTAAATGGGGAGAGACTATAGAATTTTACATTAAGAAAGATCTAGATGCCCTCGACAAAATAAGTGCAGTTTGCACAACATTTAGAGAGCTGAATGGAATGTTGGCCTTTATTGCAAAAAGGATAGAGAATAAAAGTAAGTGAAATCTTGATTCAACTGTACATTGGTGCTAACCCACATACTGTATTGTGTACATTTCCGGTCTTCTTATCGAAGGAAGGATCTAATTGCATTGAGCACCATTCAGAAGAGATTCTCTTAACTGAATGATGGAATTAAGGGATTATCTTATAAGGAAAGGTAAAGCTGGTTGGGCAAAGTGATCTTACGGATATGCATCAGATGCAGAGGTGTTTGACAGGGTAAATGCTGAGAGCATTTTTAAGGAAGTATTTAAACTCTGTTTAGGATTAAGGGGTCATTTATTTAAGAGACAGTTGAAAAGGAATTTCATCTCAGAAAATTGTGAAGATTTGGAACTCTCTACTCAGTGAGCTGTGGGTGCAATCAAGACAGAGATCTATTTTGTGCTACAGGGATGTCAGGAGCTTTGGGGAAAGACAGGAAATGAGTTGAGGCCAACATCTGATGACTAATGATGTTATTGAATAACAGATCAGGTGCAAGGGGCTACACCTGCCCCTGCATCTTAAGGTTTTACATTTATACTCCTTCATCAGAAATTGCAAAATGTTTTAGAGTAATAATCTTCAGGTTACATTTTATTGGCTTCTTGGCTGCTTTGTAATGCAGAGTTATGTCAGCAGTGCGGGTTAATTCCTGCCCTGGCTGAGGTTACCATGAAGGACTCTCCTCAATCTCTCCTCTCACCTGAGGCCTGGTGACCCTCGGGTTAAACCACTACCAGTCATTTGGCCCGAATGGGAGTGGAGCCCTATGGTCTGACAGGACTATGGCAATTTTACCTTCACCTTACCTATCGGATATATTCAGAAGCATTAATAAATACAAATGCAAAACATGACGACGAGAAATATGTATGTTATAAAATAAGGCAAAGCTTGTGTTTAATTGTATCTCATATATATATATATATCTTGTTGCGCTCGCTTGTTTTATCATCAGAAATTGAATTCACAGAAGGGTCCCTTTGGCCTGTCGATGTCTGACTCCATTCTGAGCACCTATTTGGAGTTGCCTGCTATTGTTTAATTTTCTCAATATTGTAAGTCCTTTCTCAGCCTTCAAATATTCTTTCAATCATCTTTTATCTTTTATATAATGTATGTAAAAGGAGAATTGTGGAAATTTTTATGGAAATATACTGCTTAGTCACTCAATAAACTGTCCCTTCATGACATATACAAGATTACATGTGGTATTGTTAACAAACCAAAAAAGCAATTCTGAATATGTGACATGAGACTAGAAAGCAAACCTCACAATAAATGAACAGCAAAATCAAGTAAGGAAAACACAAGTACTGTACCACACAGGGAAGATTACGTCTTATTTAAAAATTGTAAAACTGTAAGCCTATTAAAGAGCTGTTTTTGTCATCTGAGTCCTATGCCCAAATGCTTTTTCACTAGTGCAGTTAGGATTATAACACTGCAGTATTATAGCTGCTGATCTTGGATGGAAAGAACCAAGAGCCATAAAAATGTTGCACCAAATACAAACAAATCTTATTCTGTGTGCTGAGTATGAATTCAGCTTCAAACTGGTGGAGACAGCCTTTCACCTCAGCAAGCCGTGTGAGTGAAGAATTTTGTTCTGAAACTATGCTGATGCCATGGTTTCGGAGAAGGTTTCTCACCCACTTGGAGAGGCATACATTTTCATATGACTAAACGAAATTCACCTGCTGATACATATGTGTATAAAACCCAGTTGCCTCAACATTTTGTTGATACCTGAGCAAGGCAAAAACTGCTTTGAAAGGGAGAAAGGACTGCAGTTGCTGGAGATCAGGGATCGAGAGTGTGGTGCTGGAAAAACGCAGCAGGTCAGGCAACATCCGAGGAGCAGGAGAATCGACGTTTCGGGCATAAGCCCTTCATCAGGAATTCCTGATGAAAAACTGGTTTGACCAGGACGAACAACTGCAAACGCTGCAGAGAGGTGACGAGAGTGCAGTTTAAAATGCATAATGATGGTGATGACCCAGAATTAGACCGATTTTGTCTTATTTAAATGCCATTATGGCCTTGCTGATTTCTATCTATCTAAACTCCTCCAGCCTTAAAACACACACATTTCCTTTCCCCACACAGAAATTAAAGTCAATTCCTCTGATTCTGGTTTTTGGTGCACCATCTCCTGCCCTTGCCATCCTTTGTTAACATTCCCTGTCGCCAAGTCTTTAGTTATCTCCCCAGGTTGGCTGTGGAATTCCCTTCTCAATCCTCTCCATCTCCTCCATAAATTTGATCAGAACTCATTTCTTTGATCGAGCATTAACCAACTTGCTATTTTTGTTTGTTTTCCCATCATCGAGTTGTCTGATTATGTCTCAATGATCACTCTGGGACACCCGTCTGTGCTGTAGCTAAATAGGTACAAGTTGTTGTCAATGTTGAAATGTCGATGGTGGGAGCAAAAAACTCATCAAAAGACTGCAAAACCAGAAAAGTGGGACAGAACCAGAAACAAGGCTGAGGGAAGAAAGTTACTAGGCCAGACTTTAAAGGTCAAATAAGAGTGAGTAATAATTTCAAGAAGAGAAGGGAATTTTATAGGATAGATTTTAGAAGGTGAGATGGTCCTAATACAGATACAAAATAAAACAGATTTTGCTGAACTTTTTTTTTGTCTGGAATAGACTAGTAGAGTTAGTTATTAATATAGGAACACAGAAGTCTGAATCTAAAGATTCCTTATACAATAGACTACAATGGTTAGCTCCCAAAGAACTCAAAAAATGGTATTTACTGTGATACGTACATTGTTTGTAGAATCATACAAGCAACTTTTTTTTTCGTAAACCTATTGCCATCTTTCATTTGGTACTGTACAGACAGATTAATTGTCTCCTAGGTGATGGAGAAAATGACCAGTTCTAAGGGATTCAAAAAGTCTGAGACTCCAGTGGTTTTGTCCTCATTAAAACTAGGACATTCCCCCAGTTATCTCCTGTATTTCATGAAGGCAAAAGATACAATTGCACCAGTGCCTGTGGCCTTCCATGACCATTTGCAAGTAACCAATGGTATTGGGCAGGTTTTTGTCCACCATGTTAAAGGTGGCCTCAGAGACAAGTGGACTGGGAAAGTCTTGAAAACCCATGTAGGTTAGGATCCTGATGTGACCTGGCCCTGTTCTCGCTTTACCCAGGGTGTTGTTGAAACAGTGAAGGATTTGGGTCTGTCTGGTAAGCAAATAAATGGTGCTTGAGGTTATGAAGATGACAATTAGTAGATAACTTAGCCAAAAACCCTGAATATCCCAGCCTCAGATCCTGTTTTCTGATCTGTCACCCATTTATCAGGATCATTGAGGCAATTACTAAAGGAACTCTGTGGTACAGTGGTAGTGTCTGTACCTTTGAGCAGAAGGCTTAGATTCAAGTCCCACCTACCTGAGAGATGTATAATAACATATCTGAACAGATTACCTAAAAATATCTATAATCAATTACATGGAAAAGTTCTAGCCATAGCAATTATGGGACTGTTTGTTCACATCAATTTTTCACTGAGTGTGGTCACTATTGGAAGGCACTTCACTGGGTAGCATTGCCCTCATCTGTGACTGATATTCCTTACTGCCAGCCCAGTCTTCAACACACCATTGGAGCAACGTATGTTCTTCTGTCTTTCAGCACAGCTGAGGGACAAGTGCAGAAGCCATACGACCTTTGTCAGTATTAGTGGCACCAGGAGCAACGCTCGTAGCAGCCTTTTCCTCAGGCACAAGGGAAATGGGATGGACACAAACCCAGCTGAAAGGAGACCTGACTCCAACACAGGGTGCACAGGCAGAAGATCAGCTTTCTTGACATATCTGACTGCCAATGCCTCAAGAGACTTGGGCTCTCATGGTAAGTCTCTGCTGAGATCTGGAACAGGCAAGGAGATACAAGGTTTTGGTCAAAGTGGTGGTGGAAAAGCACAGCAGGTCAGGCAGCAGGAAAATCAACATTTCGAGCAAAAGCCCTTCATCAGGATATCGATTTTCCTGCTCTCCAGGTGCTGCCTGACCTGCTGTGCTTTTCCAGCATCACTCTGATCTAAACTCTGGTTTCCAGCATCTGCAGTCCTCACTTTTGTCTAGGTGGATACAAGGTGTCAATGGCCAATATGATACCTGTAAATGAAGAGACATCACTCCCCTTCCCAGCTCTCTTTCTCTCATCATGTTGTGAGGTTGCTGCTTTTACAAGGTGAGGCGTCAGGGAAGGATGGATGCTTATTATAAATGTGAACAGGAAGGAAGAGTACCATTTTGGGAAATGACTGTGAGGCATATTTGTGACAGACAAGTGGGATGAGGCTGAGCATTGACTGTGATTTAGTGTTGTGAGGTGTCTCCAGGGAGAGGAACGTGATGTAAGCTGTAAAGCTAAAAGGTAAAGTCTCCATAATCCTAGAGGATCGCAGGGCTTCTCTTTCATGACAGAGCCAGTGGTATGTGTAACCTGAGGGCCACCATGCCTCAGGTGAGGGGTGACACTGAGAAAGTGGGACCTACATAGTAATATCAACCAGCGTGGGAATTGAACCCATGCAGTTGGTGTCACTCTGCACTGCCAACCAACCACCTGAAATAACTGTATTGATATGAGGAGCATTGTGCAGGGGTGTTATGAGCAAGCCTGAGTGTGGACTTCTGAAAGGTTCTGGCCTCACTTGATGAACTGTCTCCAGGTTGGAGAAAGCATACCCCGTTTACTGACTTTGTTGGCCACATCCGCCCATAACCGCTTGCTTTGGCAGGTTGTCCTTTCCTTCTGAAAGTGTGCCTCACCGTAATCCTTTCGATGCCACAGCTAGGCCTCCAGGTAAGAGTGAGAGAACTTGGAGGGCAGTCTTCCTGTGATTATTGCGGCTGAGAAATTCCAAAGGCTGTTGAGCTGTTCTGGCTTATGTTATACATAATGCCTTCTCATAGAAGAGTTTTCATAGAACCCCTACAGAGTGGAAACAGTTTATTGGCCCATCAAGTCCACACCAACCCTCCGAAGAGTAACCCACCCAGATCCATTACCCTACTCTATTACTCTATATTTGCCCCTGACTAATGCACCTAACCCACATATCCCTGAAAACTATGAGCAATTTAGTATAGCTAATTCACCTATCCTGCACATCTTTGCATGTGGGAGGAAACCGGTGCACCCGGACAAAACCCATGCAAGCACAGGGAGAAGTACAAACTCCATGCAGTCACCTGAGGCTGGAATCAAACCTGGTCCCTACCGCTGTGACGCGGCAGTGCTAACCACTGAGCTACCGAGTCTCTGACAGAACGGATACACCATCCAATCCACATCAACTGGGCTAGGCCTGCGGAACTTGAATAGCAGTTGGTTTGCTCTGTAAGGGGCATTGGCTGAGTGTGACAGATGCAGAAAGTCAAGTTTCATATCAGGTAATGGTTATGTTGCTACAGCAGGGGCTAACGTCCTAAGGTTCTTCTCCAAGAGTCTGGACAGTCTCTGTCAGAGGACTATCTATGTGTCAGATGTTAAAGCCACAACTGTTTTCTTCTCAACCAATGTTTACACATGCAATCTTTCCAACGGTGCCCAATAAATACTGTAATGGAACAAACTCACTTTTATTTCACTCTTCCTAGTGCAGAAGGATTTAAGCCAAACACTACATCCCTTTTGTTTCCCGCTTAACTCTGCAAAGATTGGACATGAAATTGTAACCTTTCTACTCTTAGCTTGCTGTACCAGACATTGTATTTAATAAAAATAACTAAAATCTGAGCTACCTCCGATATCAATTATTCTGTAAGCCAAAACACGAAACTCAATAACACTTGATAAGATCAATCGATCGGATACTTTGTGCTCCATTTCTAACTGGTGTTGCATTGTACAGGATTTATCAGCTTGGTGGTGTTGGCATTTAGTAGCTAAAGGTTACAGATTTAGTATTGTGTTGGTGATACGTAATAGAGAATTTAATTTCTCAAAGCTTTAGACTTTTGAAAGATTTAATAGTTTTATTTCAAATAACAAAGACACCATTGTGTTCTCTGGATCACAGGTCAGATAGTCATCTGCTGAATGGGAACAAAAGTTTGAAACTGACCAGCCTATCATTCCCAGGTTTGACTGATCAGATTTGAACACGTTTCTTTCCAATTGACATGTGCTCTGCAACCTATTCTGATTTAAATGGTGTCTACAAGGCTTAATTTCGTCTCTCAACTGGCTTCTGGATTGAACCCACAAAGCACAGTACAGAGTGCTTTTTTATTCTTATTCTAGGTTGTTACATCTTGCTACTTTCGCCCTCTGTTTATCAGTGTCACAGCCTGCTCCATTATTCTGTAACTTGGATATTCACAGCTGGCTCTCTCAAAATTAATAACCGTAGCATTGCTCAAACTGAGGAAATATTTTTAGCCCAATAATCATATGAAAGCAATTAAGTTAAACAAGCTGTATATATTAATTTGACATTTTGGTTAGTGCAAACAATTGTGTTGAGATTGGAACAGAAATAAAAACTCTTCTGAATCTTAATAAATTAACAGCAAAACTGCACTTCTTTTACCCTCCCAGGGTTGAGTTTTATTTCATCCCCTGCGTATTATTGTGACCAGGTAGCTATCCAGTCAGCATACACAGGAGCACACTGATGGTACATACACCTGATGTTTAAATCATTGTATAGTGCTAGTGAAATATGACACACAACTGTAGCTCAGCCACCCAGCTGAGAACAGCTTCATTTTGAGAATCAGCTCTGAATACAATAAAGCAGATTATCTCCATATTTTAAAATGTTATTACTTTCCCTTTTTACTTTTACTGCTCAAACTGCTGATTTAAAAAGAACTCAGTTGACCTCATAAAGAACATTCTTCCAGACATTGTACAGGGATGCTTCATTTTTAAAGTCATATTCAAAATAACTAAAAGAAAAATGTACTGATTTTAACTGAAAGAAGCCAATCAGGAAAAAGACTTTTGATTTCACATTGTGATGGGAACCCCCACAAATGTTTGCATTAATATTTATGGTATGACTCCATAACAAATTACTGCTTAAAAGGACATCTTTACAGGATCAAGTAAATAATTGTAAGCAGCTTTAGAAAATAAAAGCCCAAATTATAATCTTGTATGTATTGCTGGAGTTAAAAGGGATGCTGACTGTTTTCTGAACTGTCTGTTCGTTGGAATACCAACACTATCTATTTTTCACTGTCAGGATACAAACCACTTGTGTCTTAACATCCATGAGAGCATCACTTCTGTATTCATCCATCAAAATAAATGCAGGCCATGGTTAGATGATAATGAGATGCAGGACGACACTTAAATAGAGGGACTCTGAGCTCTGCTTTTGCAGTGGCAACATTAGATTAGTTTTGATCATCAAAACTCTACAATTCGATTGCAAAAAAACACAGATGACGCCAGTAATGCTCAATGCATCAGGCAGCAAATCTGATGGAAATAAATCTGAAATGTGATCTCTGTTTCTCTTTCCACAGATGTTAATGGAACTATTGAGTATTTCCAGCATTTTCTGTTTTTGTTTTGGATGTCCAACATCAACAATATGGTAGTTTTGCATGTTTGAATTAATCATGCTTTCATATCTCTGCTAGTCATACTTCATTCATGAGAAAATATACAAGGTCACACTTATTATTAAAGCTGGCACTTGCTGCTTCTTCTGCTGTAGGGAGGTGAGGTTTACAAATGCTGTAGATGTTGGAAAATAAAAGGTAGAATGGCAATTGGTTCAGAGATGGAAATGATGTGTCTGAAATTGCACCTGTAGATCATCTATTAGTTTGACAATAGTAATGTTACAGATGGCAACACTTAGGTTATAGTGCTGACTGGACACCCCTCCCAGTTGTGCATTTCAATAAAGGAGCTCTTTGAGATTTTCTTGGGTAAAGATGCACCATAATATAAATGTTTTTAGAAGAAGAATCTCTACATTGTGGAAACAGGCCCTTCAGCCCAACAAGTCCACGCCGACTCTCCGAAGAGTAACGCACCCAGACCCATTCCCAATGCTCTACATTTACCCCAAACTAATACACCTAACCTACACATCCCTGAACACTGTAGGTAATTTAGCATGGGCAATTCGCCTAACTTGCACACCTTTGGATGGTGGGAGGAAACCGGAGCACCCGCAGGAAGCCCACACAGACACGGGGAGGATGTGCAAACTCCATACAGACAATCGCCCGAGGCAGGAATTGAACCCGGGCCCCTGGTGCTGTGAGGCATGTTCCGAGAATGGTGGGTAAACTTTAGGTTTCCCTAGACATTGAAAGCATTGAAATATATGTTTCGCATAGCTCATGTTTTATTTATGAGCTTAGAGGTTTACGTGTTCTCCATCCAGTATGAGACAAACATATCCAAAGTGGTCCAGTGTGCTCAGTGGCTGACCTGTACCTGTACTTGCATTTTATCAGTGTGCACCTGAAACCAGATTGTATCAATATGAAAGTGACAGTGCATTGGCAGTCTGCTTCCCATATCATATTGTATAATCGTTCTATTATTTTGACTTTTGTGGATAAAAAACAAAATGTAAAGGATATATCATAGTTAATCAAGGTTATACTATAAACTATACTATTTCCAAGACAATACTATTACAGTCAGCAAAACAAAATACATTGTAATTATATTTTGAAAATAACATTGCACTTTTAAAACAGCAACAAACATTTAAATTAATCTCATTTAATTTAATGACCATAACCCTACCTGATAATTTTACAATATACCGATGTTTCGGCAGGGAGTGGAAATTAGGAATTTATACCAAAAAAAACCCCAAGGTGTGAAACTTCTGCCTATTGTTATGTTTGTTGTGAAACATTTTCTACTGGTTCCAACATTTTACAAATTCTCTTTAGTTAGGTGTTAAAGTCGGCATCACATTGTGTAGACAGTGTCAATGTGGTGGCGAGATTGCCTAGTAGACATTCACTTTGCATGAACTCCTCAGATATTATGGGATAAACCAGGGTAACTGTTAAGAACTATATAGTTTGTCCTGTTTCTGTGCTGTTATGAGCTTAAAAGCTCAACTATTGAACTTGCATTGACAGCAATATATTTCTAGGACACCACGGTAATATTATGACCCTATATTTACACTCTTGTTTTTAATTAATTGGAAAATTCTGCTGGAACTTTACAGTTTGGGAAAAATGAAGATAGCACAGCATCTCTAGAGCTAACAGGGTGTGCTGTAGATATATCACCATAGATACAGAGCAGCTCCATATTCGGACTGCAGAATGTTACCACACTTCTGTATGTTGAAGCATGCTTTTGATATATCCTTTCTGTACATTATTAGCTCGGCTTTATTTTTAGTCTGGATGGATGATTACCAATTTCGGAGGTTTAGTATGTGGCTCCTCTTGCTTTGTGGGTCTTACTTAGTCAGACGCAGTTTTTTTTCTTGTGTGCCTGTTAGCCACACTCTCCCAGGGCAGTGTACATGTAAGGGTACTCAAATTCAATCCGCCAGGTCCTTTCCGGCTGCTCTCAATCGAGGGGCGTAAACCCAAAACAATTAAACACTGATAACCCGATAATGAAAGGGATGTAGTTTACAAAGCATCACGTGGCGTTTCAGCGATTGTCATATAAAAAAATTCCTGGAAGTCCTGTTACTGTGTTACATTGTCATTGCTATTCCCCGCCTATGGCTCTGTATTTTACGTGAAATAAAAAGTTTTTTATTTAAATATGGGGCGGTTTGGTCTTTGGGAAATTGTGGTCCCTGAGATTTCCAAACAAGAGAGACAGTGATCTACACGCAAGTTGAAACAAGTGACTGTCACCTCGGAACCACCCAGAACAGGGGCCGGGTCTTACCTGGAGACGTTCATTTCGCGCGGGGGGCGGGTAGCTTTGTCGTAGGCAACTTTCGCGAAGACCCCAGCGATAATCACAAAGGCGATGACTCCGCAGGTGATGTACACCGTGGTGTTGGTCTTGTCTTTGCTCGGGTCATACACGTTGTCCAGCTGTCCCAGATCCGGGTCGGTGGTGACTTGGATCTCCACTTTGGGGGTCACGTAGTTTTTACAGCCGTTCTGCTCCAGCCGGTAGTTCTTGTCCTGGCAGCAGTAGCGCATGTAGCAAGTGCCACAGCAGTAATTGTAGGAAGTCCTGTTGCACTCGAAATCGGGGTCCCACTGGCCGGCCACGTCGTAGTGACCCCGACATTTCTCGGAGTGCTGCAGCACCAGCGGCTTCATCTTGTTGATCTGCAGGACGGGCACCACCACGGTGGCATTGACTGGCGCCGCTTTGCCCCCCTGGCGCCGCGGGGGTGAAGCCAGTGTCCTGTTGCTGCGGCTCCTGCCCGCCCACACCAGCAGGCTCAGGGGGTCCATGTAAACCAGGAAGAGGAGTAGGTGTTGCTGCATGGTCTCTGCCAAGAGGGAGGGGGGGGGGAAGCAGGCTGGCAGGGCTGGTACCGTTTCTGTTCCCCCCCCACCCCGCCACCCCCCCTTTACTCTCTCTCTCTCTCTAACAGTGGCGTTCCCTGGCCCACTCCCAAGGAGCTGGGCTAACAAACAGTTCCCACATGGCACCGATCCGGGAGACCCAGTAGAAACATCCTCCTTCTCTCTCTGTCTCTGTCTCTCTCACTCTCTCTCTCTCAGTCGGCCGTGCAAATAAATGGCTTCAGGAAGCTTGCTTGTCTGGAGGTTGCCCTGGTAGATATCAAACCGTGTTGCTCTCCACTGCGGCAAAATTGGACTGTTTCCCCCCTCCCATAAAGGAGAGAGGGAATACAAAAGTCTTTGGCTTGTGAGGATCAGGTTGAGCTGGAGCTAAATCCCATCGCTGGGGAGGCTGCAGAGAAGCCCCTTCCTCTCTTTCGGGATGTAGAAGTTTAGGGGGGCGTGGGGAAAGGGGGCGGGAGAGAGAGAGCCCCTCGACACTCACCACATGTTGTGTTCGAGATGGGGGAAGAGATTGAATGCCCCTGTCGGTTTCCACAGCCTGGGCTGGTCTGCCGAGTGCTAACAAGAACAGATAATACACACAGAAAAAAAAACAGGCCGGTTAGAACAGTGGAAGATAGAGAGAAAGCGCTTTCTACATTCAACTGAGGATAGGGATGGAGAGATGCACCAAACTCCAAGCGCACACACACTGACTGAGGCAAGGAGCAGGATGTGAGAACACTATTCAGTGCTACTCCCGAGAAGTGACATGGTTTAAAAGAGATTGGAGGGGGTGGGGGGGAAGTGGGTTACGTTTCAGTGACGGGAATCCTCGCTGTTGGAGTTGGTGCTGTTCTGGGATCCTGGCCGAATGGCCAGCCATCTCCACCAGCTCACTCCCCCAACTCCCCCCCCTCGCTCCCCCCACATCAACATCGCATTGTTATTCATTCAGAGGGTGAGCACCTTCAAGACTTACCCGCGGCTCACACACACAGGGGCATCTGAGAGAGAGAGAGAGAGACCTCACACACACACACACAGATGCTCAGACACGGCCCACTCCGCCTCCAGCGAATGTCAAAACCCACTCGAATGCTCCGAACAGCACAACCTCGGCTCCGGTCTCCTACTTAAACAGCCTCCCTTCCTCCTATCACCCACCACTCTCAGGGGGTAGAGAATAGGCTGGAGTGAGAGAGAGAGAGAGGGGAGGTTACTCACACAGACTCCGCACCGCTGACGTGCGAAGGGTGAACGTTCGCACACCCCGTCAGGGGCTGACTGCGAGCCCAGCTCGGACTCACTCCCAAGTGGACTCCTTCCTGCCCCAGGCTGCCGCTGAGTGAACGTGAAGGCGCTGCTCAGAAGCTCTTCGGCAAAGGCAGTCATCACACACAGCCTGCTCCACTCAATCAATACCTCACAAAAACAACTGAGCCTTTCATTGCAGGGAGTCTGTAAAACAGTTGGATCAGGAGGTGGCTGTGGTTGACAAATTCTAACGATGGGGTGTACACTGTCAGCTAAGGTCAGATTTGGAGGTGGGGGGGTAGTGGGGTGTTTGGGGATGGGGAGTGCTCTCTAATTGCGGGAATTGGTTTATGGGATGCGGCCTCACTGCAAGTCAGTTCTGATACCTCATTAAAGGCACAACAGCCTGATGTTACAACAAACACTAGAAGGGCTGGAGAAACTCAGCCGGTCTGCCAGCAAGCGTGCAGAGAGAAGACAGTTAACTTTCGAGTCTTGTGAGCCCCCTTCAGAACTGGGATCCGTGAATGACCCTCTCCATATGCTTCTCAAAGACAGCCCGACACTCCACCGGGCGGAGCCGCTTGTCCCGCTGCTCCCATTCTAAGAGCGGCTGGCCAGTTTGGGATCGAGCCAGACTGACAGCCTTCAGCCAAATCCTTGATCGAGACCGAGCGCTCCAGGGAACGTGGATATTGTGGTGGAGATGGGACAGCCAGAGAGGAGAGGAACACGAGGCTCGCTCTTTTCCACCACAGGCAATAGACCTGTCCCTGTACCTGTTACTCGGACGTCCGTAGGGGACGATGGTCCTAGCGTGTGCTGTGACATTGGATTGCGAATATCTAATATACTTTCCCTGAGCATTTAGTCCGCTTGCAGTTTTCAAGGCAGCAGGAGATGTTTGCACGTTGCTTTGAAAAGCTTTCTACCCCAGACGTCCTGCAGGATCTCTGCTCCCATGCATGTTATCAGATTGTATCTACATGCATTTGTAGTCCTAAACCTTGCTTGATTTAAAATAAAATAAGCAGAAGATTTAAGGATACACTGCTCAACGTTCATTTCTAACCAAATCACAGTTCCCTAGGCAGAGGTAGCCGCAACACTAAGTGGCAGTATTACTGTTCTCTAATTTTAGTTTTAAATCTCATCTGGTCGTTACCACTGACCGACTCCTTTAGTATTTTGCTGGAAAAGCGCAGCAGGTCAGACAGCATCCAAGGAGCAGGAGAATCAACGTTTCGGGCATAAGCCCTTCTTCAGGGTTCCTGAAGAAGGGCTCATGCCCGACACGTCGATTCTCCTGTTCCTTGGATGCTGCCTGACCTGCCGCGCTTTTCCAGCAACACATTTTCAGCTCTGATCTCCAGCATCTGCAGTCCTCACTTTCTCCTTTAATACTTTCCCAACAAGTTTTGATTCGTGCCTAATATGTTTCCCTTGCAATGATCAATTAAGGCAACTACTTTGACTAAATGTGGGATATTTGGTATGCATTCCGATTATTTATTTTATATCTAGCCTCTAAGACTCGAATAGCCCATAATTCGACTTGAGCCATATTCATATCAGAATTAAGTGGGAAGTAGGAGATGAAAATAAAACAAAACCGGACTATCAGATAAATTGAATGCAATCAAGAGGCGACTGTTACAGGAATGCGCCACACCACCTCAGGCATATCCTTCAGGGAGGAAGGGATGTGTATTCTGAGAGTCAAACCGGACTCAAAATGTCAACTCTGTTTCTGCCTCTGCACAGATGCTGCCAGACCTGCTGAGTTTCTCCAGCACTTTCGATTTTTATTTCAGATCCGCAGCATCCTCAGTATTTTACTTTTAGTTCAGGTTCTGAGTAAAATGTGGAACTGATTGTTCCCAACTCACGGAGTCCTTTGCCCGGTTTCCCATCAGCACGTTCAAGATTCGTGCTGCTGACAAAGACGTATCTTCACAGTGGGCCCCGAACACGGGAATAGTGTGCGAAATTAGCACTTTAAACTGAGATTGGTTCTCCTATTTCAGGAGCGACTCTTAACATCCCCAACTGCACAATTGCATTGCGGGCAAAATGAAACCGCTTGTGAATTTTGCTTCTTCGAGCCCGGCTGAATAGGATTCAGGAGATCGGTTAACAAAGACAAAAAAAAGGTACAGGGAGATAAAACCTGATCTGTCTGCTGAAACATCTCGACATGTTTAAAGATCAGGGGGAAAAGATTTGGAGCCGAAAAGATACAGGCGCTCCTGGTTGCCAAGCAACAGGAGTGTATTAAAGTTAGCAGCGGATTCTCAGATTTCCCCTTGTTTCATATTGATACAATTTTTATTCGATTTACTCGTTTCTGGAGAGACGGTGGCGCCAATTGACTTTTTAAAAAAAATTCACTCTCTCCGTGTTTAAATGTGACTGTTAAACTCACTGTCTTGGCTCCTGAAACAGTGGAGTTGGGGGTGGGGGGGGGGTCTCTGAGCAGAGTGCTGTAGAGACCGTGACACAGAATGGACAGATGAGAATGGGGGGGGGGGGGGGTTAATACAGCCCTGTCATATCCAATATCGCTGCTGCTTCCAATTCATCCTGCGAAGGATTTTTGTCTTGTCTTGTTGAATCACTCCCTATTCCCGATAAGAAGGGCTAGGGACAGTATCCCCCCCACCTCCGAGTGATGTTAATCTTTTCCTCCTGAGGAACTTGAAGCTGGTCAGTGAACCGTCAACTGTGGTATTCCTTTCTGTAGCGCCGCCTGGGCAAAAAATGTATGAAGTGCCATTCTGTTTCAACATGGAATAGTCATTTCCAAATTATAAAAACAAACTAGCTAGTGAATAATATCCCAATAGTTTTTCGGAGCACGCAGGTAACATGCCGCTAATATGTGCAATGTACTTGTCACCACTTGACTATGTTAGGATTAGGGTTAGGGTCACCAATCCCTTCCCCAGTGTTTGCATGGACCAGGAAAGTCCAGGTATTAATGTGCATAAGTTTCGAGTATAATTCTAGACTTAAAAACTTTGATAAGCTGCGTGCACACAAACACGCGAGTTTAATTATTGGTTAATATTCACTCTTTATGTTAATTCGCCTAACTTCTGACAAACTCGAATATTTCCGGCTTTGCACAAATTTCCTCCAGGCAGGAAGCTGCAAGAAACAGTGTAGCAAATCGGGGAGTATCGTCCTAGTCTATTCAACGGCAACAAGTTATTCAGGTATCACATTAGCCAGGCGTTTTGGAAAGTGAGGACGCGGACATCCTGTCTGCAGTGTTTCAATACGGAGTATCCTTACCGGGTTTTGAAATCAAGTCTAATCAGGCGATAATAGCTGGACGGTATAATGATGTTACCATCCGCTTGTTTTTTTTTCCCCGATCTGAATACAGAAATTCTATGAATTCAATCCATTACTGGACACATCTTAATCAAAGTCGAGAGTGTGATGCTGGAAAAGCACAGCAGGTTAGGCAGCATCTGAGGAGAAGGAGAATTGACGTTTGGGGCATCAGCCCTTCATCGAGAATGAGGCTTGTGGGCCAGGGGGCGATGAGAGATAAATGGGAACAGGGTGGAGATGACCTGCAGGGGGTGCAGTGAGAGAGAGACTCACTGAGATCCTTGCAGAGAGAGGAGAACTTCTTCAAGGTAGGCATCCTTGGAAGAGGGTTTGCAGTAAGGTTAAAATTAAGATGCAGTAAGATTAACATCTTAATCAAAGTCAAGACAATTTATATTTCTGGCCATATTTCTGTTTTCTCTTCAGTTCTGATAGACTTGTAACTTCCTGTATCTCACAGATGCTACCTGACCTGCTGTCTTTTTTGTTCTAAAAGCATGTGATGTTTATAAACTGTTTTCTTTTATAATAGGAGGCTTCCAGGAATAGATAATGCTCAAATTTAATAAATAAAATGCTTCTAATCCTGGGTCAAACTTGAACCTTCTACTCTTTATCCCTAATCTTTTTCTATCTGTTTTTTTCACATCCCCTTTAGGATTTTGCATGGCAATTTGTTAAGCAGATGAATTGGACAATATGTTCTAAATAAGTTAAAGAGCTACTGGAGATCTGAAACAAAAAACAGAAATTGCTGGTGACACTCAGCAGATCTGGCACCATCTGTGGGAAGAAAGCAGAGTTAAAGTCGAAATGTTAACTCTGTTTTCTCCCCACATTCTGATTAACTCTGTGTGCGCTAAGAATTATGGAAATAACAAATTTTGGATTTTCAGTCAGGCTCACAGTTTGGTGCACTTACTGGAAACTACGTGTATTAAGCAAGAAGAAAAACTGAAATTGCAGGAAAAGCTCAGCAGGTCTGGCAGCGGCTATGGTGAAAAATCAGAGTTAACATTTCGGTCAAGTCACTCAATGCTGCCAGACCTGCTGAGCTTTCCCAGCAATTTCTGTTTTTGTTTCTGATTTATAACATCCACAGTTCTTTCGGTTTTATTTTATATTAGGCAGGTCCCTGTTCATTACAGGCAGTAATAACTTGTCCACACACTGTGTCTGTTACAGCTCAACAAAACACATGATAGCCATTCTCTGGTTCATTTCTCAGGGCAATGCATTGACAAATCAGAATTAATGTGCCTGATTTAAATTTTAAAACAAAAGTCTTGACAGTTTGTTGTCGGTCATTATCTAATGGAGGCATTCTACAAAGCAATCATTTTAAGACCATAAGACATAGGAGCGGAAGTAAAGCCATTCGGCCCATTGAATCCACTCTGCCATTTAATCATGGCTAATGGGGATTTCAACTCCACTTACCTGTATTCTCCCCGTAGCCCTTAATTCCTTGTGACATCAAGAATTTATCAATCTCTGCCTTGAAGACATTTAGTGTCCCGGCCTCCACTGC
>NC_057733.1:15771399-15793423 GCF_004010195.1 Chiloscyllium plagiosum
TTGGACAAGGTCAAGGGCTGAGGCTCCTGCACTCCTGAACTCAGGTTCCCCCTACCTGCCTCACTTACAGTCACACTCTGATGTCCCTGATCACTAACTGAATGTGAATTACTTAATCTCCCAGGTGTGACTGCCTCCTGAAACAAAGCGTCCAGGTAACTCTCCCCCTCCCGGATGTGCCGCAGTGTTTGAAGCTCAGATTCCAGATCATCAACTCTGAGCCGGAGTTCTTCCAGCAACCAACACTTGCTGCAGATGTGGTCACTGCCATTCACAATGGGATCAGTCAGCTCCCACATCATACAGCTACAGCACATCACCTGCCCAGCCATCTCTGCTTAGTTAATTACTTTATTACTTTGTATAGGTTTGAGTTAAAATACTTTCTGATACCTCTCTGCTATAGTCTTTTTCTAAAAACCAATTAATAGATAAACCATAAAAAGTCAATTTTTAACCATTCACCGATAAAAAAATAGAAAATTCTTACCTTAACAAACCAGGGTCCTATTTTTGGTTCGGGGGGGTGGTGGGAGACACAACACGTGTAGTGTCTCGGGTTCAGCCACTGCCCAGATATATTACCGGCAGTCCCCTGGTCGTTGCTCCCGCTCTTCCTACTTATTAACTAGGTTAGAGGAGGAGAGCGGGTGGGAGACACTACAGTAGTAGAGTCTCGGGTTTAGCTGCCTTGCTGATATATATGGTCACTGCTTTCCTTCCCAGCTACCCCTCCGGTCCACGTCACTTCCTCCACTGCTCCCACTCCTTCTCTGCTGCTGCTCGCACTTAAAATGGCCGTTGGCGTCGAAGGGTGAGTATTTATACTCACTGCTTACCTTCCCGACTACCCCTCTGGTCCCCATCACTTCCTCCGCTGCTCCCGCTCCTTCTGTGAAAGAGAAAAACACCGCTGCCCGCTACTGGTAAGTAATTTTAATAAAAACTGCCTTCCCTTATCTGCAGTCTTCTGAGTTCGTCCTACCCCCGCTGCTGCTCGCACTTAAAATGTCAAGTCAATTTGACAAATAGTCAACAGTTCTCTTTTATTCACTATGAATGTTCTTTTCCCTTTAAGGTGGCATTCTTGCAAATTGATCTAATGAATGCATGGCAAAAAGTTTCAACAAAATATGTCTTTTTTCAGCAATAATCAAGTTCTGTACTGCCAAACAACTACAAATACTGTTGTATTGTTTCAAATTACTTTTCAATTCATGTACATACAGAATTTTTTCAATTTCCTTCACTGTTATACCCACTCTCATTGCCACTCCTGCCAAAAGTACTGACTCATTCTCATTCTAGCGTTAGGGGACGCTGAGACTTTCTTGAAGTGGTCAATCTTCAATTGTTCTTCTAAAGCTTAAATATTCTGGATGTTAATTGGCCATAGAATGCAACACAGCTCAGATCTTGTCCTCATCTTGAATTTCCACAATCAGACTTCCGATAAGAGTCATGAAACAGTAATCAGACTGAGAAGCCTAGGTTATTGACGCCATGTTTTACTAAGATACTGGACACAATCACTATGATCATGTTTGCCGAATGGTTCAGAGAAATTAATTCAACATTAGCAGATACAAAACGTGCTGAAGAAGCTCAGCAGATCTGCCGGTATCTGTAGGGATAGAAACAGAATTAATTTAAGTATGTACGTTAGCTCGCTGAGCTGGAAGGTTTGTTTTCAGATGTTTCATCACCATACTAGGTAGCATCATCAGTGAGACTCTCCAGTGAAGTGCTGGTGGTATGTCCCGCCTCTCTATTTATGGGTCTTGGTTTCTTAAGGTGGGTGATGTCAATTCCGGTTCCTTTTTTTTAAGGGTAGGTAGATGGGATCAAAGCCAATATGCTTATTGATGGATTTCTGGTTAGAATGCCATGCCTCATGCACATCTTTGTTTCGTCTGTCCCAGGATGTGTGTATTGTCCCAGTCAAAGTGGTGTCCTTCTTTGTGTGTATGTGTGGAAACTAGTGATAGTAGATTGTGTTTCTTAGTAGTTAGTTGATGGCAAGATTCCTGCTTGTGATGTCCGATGTAGTGTTTTTTACAGTTCTTGCATGGTATTTTGTAAATGATGTTAGTTTTGCTGGTAGTATCTAATGGATCCTTTGGGTTCATTAGTTGCTGTTAACAGGTTTGTGGGCTACCATGATGCCAAGGGGTCTGAGTAGTCTGGAAGTCATTTCTGATATGTGTTTGATGTAAGGTAATGTGGTATTGTGGCTGCTTATTTGGGTGTGTTTCTGAGGAATCCGTGGATTATGTTTATTGGGTACCTGTTTTTCTTGAAAACGTTGTATATTTTTCTTCAGTGCTGCAGTGTGATGTAGCTCATTGAAGTAATGTCTTGATGCAGCTCTGTTTGTGTGGGTTGGTTTTCCTAGTAGTGATGCCAGTGTTTCTTTGGCCAGGTTGATGTTAATTATTGTGAAAAGGGCTGTAATGTCAAAGGAGATCTTTTCACATTGCCCTGGTCAAAGAAACACTTTGATCACTACTAGGAAAACTAGGACCACAAGCACCAACCTCATCAGCAAAGACAACATCCTCAAGCTAGTGGACCTGTGTCTCACCACCCACTTCACATTCAATTACAAAATCTACAAACAAGTCAACAGAATACCCATGGGATCACCAATATTAGGTTTCATAGCAGAAGCAGTAATACAGAGACTTGAACAAACTGCATCCCATCTATCCAACCCAAACTATGGGTCCGCTTTGTCATCACAAAACGGAACAAATTAGAGGAAACATGCAATACCATCAACAATATTCTGACTGGCATAAAATTCACAAAAGAGGAGGAGAATGACAAAGACTCCCATCCCTAGACATGACAGTTAAACGTACAGTTAGCGGAGAGCTTCAAACCAGTGTCTACAGAAAAGACAACACATACGGACCAAATACTTAACTTCAGAAGCAATCATCCCAATACCCACAAATGGAGCTCCATCAAGACATTATTTCAATGAACTACACTACACTGCAGCCCCCAAGAACTACAAACAGCAGAAGAAAAATATCTATACAACATTTTCAAGAAAACCCAATAAACATAATCCGCCGATTCCTCAGAAAGAAACCCAAACAAGCAGACACAACGCAACCAAAAACTATAGCCATATTACCTTACATAAAAGACATAGCAGAAATAATGTCCAGACTACTCAGACCCCTTGGCATCATGGTAGTCCACAAGCCTACCAACACACTTAAACAGTGACTAATGAACCTAAAGGATCCATTGGATACTACCAGCAAAACTAATGTCATTTACAAAATACCATGCAAGAACTGTAAAGAAAAAACACTACATCGGACAAACAAGCAGGAAATTTGCTACCAGGATATATGAACACCAACTACCCACCAAAAGACATGACCCACTATCACTAGTTTCCATACACACAGACAAAGAAGACACCACTTTGACTGGGACAACACACACATCCAGAATTCTTAGAGGCATGGGCATTCTAAACAGAACTTCATCAATAAACACATTGACTTAGATCCTATCTACCTTCCCTTGGGATAAAAAACAGAAATGACATCACCCACCTTAAGAAACTAAGACCTATAAATAGAGAGACGGGACATACCACCAGCGCTTCACCAGAGACTTTCACTGATGATATTACCTCGTCATGGTGACATAATGTCTGAAAACAAGCCTTCCAGCTCAGTGAGTTAACTTACATACTTATCATCAACCTGAGCTACAAATCCTCTTAAAGATCACTAACAGAGTTAATGTTTCAAGTCCAGTGACCCTTCACCGGAATAGCGTTAGCTAAAGTTTGACCTGATGTTTTAAGAATGCGTTCTAATATTTATAACTTTTAAACTTACACTCTCCTCAGATTTTGTTTTCTCCCCTTGTATTTCTTTTCTGTAGTCTCTGGTTTACATTTGCTGCTTTTTTTTTCCCAATTCTGTATGAAATTATTAACCCTTTCATTCAGTACTTTTATTTCCTTTATATTAATATTTATTTTTCATTTCTCTTCCCTTTCCATTCATTGTGCATTTGCTGCATATCATTTTGGAATGTGAACTGCCTAACTAACTATCATGTGCATCGTTAGATTGAAACAGTGAAACCACAACAATGTTCATAGCCTTGACACACTTATTGGCTGGTTTCTTTATTGAGAGCCCATTAGAGATGACTTATTATCCTCTGAGATGGAGAAATTATCAACACTATTGTATAAGCTGGCATATGTTGCTTATACTTTAGTATTTCCTGAAGTTGGTATCAATGATAGCAGCAGACTGCATCCATAATCAGCAATAACTAGACTGAATTATGGAACTAAAGGGACAGTAGCAAAGCATCAACAAGGATACAAAATTGAATCACTGGCAGGAAACATAGAGCAATGTTTAATGAAAAATTTTCTACAGTAGCAAGGTTTGAGTGGAGGTCCACAATGGTCAGCATTGGAACTCCTGTTTTTCTGGAAGTATATTAATGATATAAACCTTGGCATATTGAACATAATTTCAAAATTTATGGATCATATGAAACCTTTTGTGAACTGTGAGGATGAAACCATCAAGCTTGAAAGCGACATCGGTTTTTGGAAAGGACGGACAAGTGGCAAATGATATTTCACACAGATAAAGGTATGTGGTGCATTTTGTTAGGAAGAACACAGAGTCACAATATGCAACAAAGGGTGCAGTTCTAAAGATTTTGAAAGAGGAGGGGAGTTGAATGCAGGGCAATTTGAGAGAACAGTTAATAATGCATACAGCACCTTAGGCTTCATTAATTGGTGCATACACTATGAAAGCAAGGTGGTTATGTTAAACATACACTGATTTGGCCCAAAGTGGAACATTGCATCCAGTTTGAGGCACCATATTTCAGAAAAGATGGGCAAGTTTTCGAGAGAATGCAGGAAAGATTCTTGTGAATGGTCCCAGGAAGGAGGAGCTTAACAAAGATAAATTGGAGAAAATGGGACTGTCTTCCTTGGTGCACTAAAAGTTGAGACGGATTGGGCAATAAAGGTTGGGCAGGGTAGACAAGGAGGAATTGTTATCTTTGTTGAAAGGATCAAGAACAAGAGGGTACAGTTTTAAGGTGTTGGCAAAAGAAAGAAAAGAGGCATATGGAAAATGTTTTCACACAGTATGTAGTTAGGGTTTGGAATACCTTACCTGATAGACTGGTGGAAGCCAGTTGAATCAAGACTTTCAAGAGGACATTGGATGTTACAGAATCTGCAGGCCTGCAGTGGGAAGATGGGGCAGTGACACTCAATAGATACCAAGGGCCAAAGGGCCTCATTTTGTGCTGTAACAATTCTGATTCTGTGAACTAAATCAATCCAGGTCATAATTTCTTGCCCTATGTTTCAAAATCACTTCCCTCTTTTTGTCTAAAGGTTTGAGGGTTTGTGCATCTCCTTTGTTAACTCTCCCGCATCTCCAAGACATTACTTACCCTTAGCATTTGGTTTGGTGCATCATGCTGCAAATCCCTTTTCTCCATGTCACCCAAATCATGTCATCTGCTTTGCTTCTGTTTTCCTACCTCTGCTGAATATTAACTCTGTATGTCCCTCCAGAGCAAACTGAAAGGTGAGAGAATCATTAGACGATGCATCATGATATCAGGCAGGCAGCCAGTTAGTTTCCTTCCAAAACATCAAAAAAATGAGAGCTTATCAAAAGAATTGTTGGCACCTACTCTAACTGAAATACTATTTAAGGAAAATTGTTGTAATGAGGAGGATTAATTAATTTAAATATGAGTCATTACATTTTCAGCACTGGTCTTTTTTACACAGCGAGCTTTCCAACTTCCAGTATGTTGAAAGTGGCAAAGCAGAACTGCCCCAGATTGAGAGATTAAAAACCCCATTCCAGTTTAACAGTCAGTCCCATAATTTAGTGGTAACACATAAATTTATTTCTGAGATGTTATTTTTGGTGTTCTTATGATTTCCTTTGGTATAGAGTTGTTGTTATGATGTTGCATATGGAACTAGAGCTGTTGGTGAGAAAGAGACTGTAGATGAAATCTTCACATATGTTATGTTTCTCTTCAAAACTTATTTTTAAATTATCATTCATTTAGATTTTCTTGGACTCACATCTGAATGTTATCCATCATTTCCATATTTTCTAATATTTACTGAGGTTTCTAAGCAGTCAGGAAGCCAAAAAATAAATTGAACTTCCCATAACCTGACTAAAAATAATCCAATGACAAACAAAAAACGCCACACTGGCGAGTGTCTGAACTATTCATGAGGAATGTAACAGGTTTAATTTGTGCTCGATGATGATTTTACTGCTGGCATTGGAGTTGGTCTGGATGAGGTATACAAGAATGATCGCAGGGATGAAAGACTTGTCATGTAAGGAGTGGTTGAGGACTCTGGGTCTCATTAGAGTTTAGAAAGATGAGAGGGAATCTGATTGAGGCTTAAAGACTAGTGAGAGGCTGGATGTGGAGAGGATGTTTCCACTAGCTGGGGAGACTGGAACTCAAGGGCACAGCGTCAGAGTAAAGGACACACTTTAGAATGGAGATGAGGAAGAACCTCTTCAGACAGAGGGTGGTGATTCAGTGGAACCCAAGGACTGTGGGCTCAAATCATTAAATGTATTTCAGACAGACATAGAAAGGTTCTGAGGAAGGGTCACTCAACCCGAAATGTTAGTTCTGATTTCTCTCCTCAGATGCTGCCAGACCTGCTGAGCTTTTCCAGCAATTTCTGTTTTTGATTCTGATTCACAACATCCACAGTTCATTCAGTTTTTATATAGAAAGGTTCTTGATTACTAAGGGGCGGACCAAAGGTTACAGGGAGGAGAGAGGAGAATGGGTTTGAGCGGCAATGAACCATGATCGAATGATGGAGAAAACTTGATGGGCCAAATGACCTAACTCTGCTCCTATGTGTTATGGACATGCACCCATTTTGTCATTATTAATTAGGCTGATGACATTGCCTGACAAGAATATTCCTTACTACTCCAGATATCTTACAGACTTATCCCATACACAAGGCTTCACTCTCCATGGGCTAGAATTCACTTTTACATGGCCAGTGCAGAAGTAATTTCCAGGGTGCTCGAGAATCGAGCAGAAACTCCAGGTCATTGTACTCAAGTTTTCTGATCTATTAAACAATGAACAAGTAAATACACAGAAGCCACAGTGATACGTTATAGATTTACAGTATTTGCAACTTTAGCTATCCTTCCACAGGAGATAATGAATAACAATAGCACTTCCAATTCCCAAAAAAAAGCTAATGGTCTGAAATATTAATTTTGTGTGGTTTCTAAAAAGAAACTGCTGGCTTCCTGTGTTTTTATCCTGGCTACATTTTTCAAAATGTGACAGGGAGGCAGGAAATTTAAATGGCCTTGTCGCCAGGTAGACCTGTCAATTTAACATCCATTCAAACAAGGTTCAAAGGGTAACTGTATTTGAAAGGGCAGAGAGACCATTCCCACCGTGACTACCTGATCAAGTCCACGCCCCCCAACAAACCATCCTCCCGTCCTGGCACCCTCCCCTGCCACCGCAAGAATTGCAAATCCTGCGCACACACTTCCTCCCTCACCACCATCCAAGGCTCCAAAGGAGCTTTCCCCATCCATCAAAGTTTCACCTGCACATCCACCAATATCATTTATTGTATCCGTTGCTCCCGATGCGGTCTCCTCTACGTTGGGGAGACTGGACACCACGTCCTCCAGGACTCCCGCACCAATCAACCACACCGCCCTGTGGCTCAACATTTCAACTCCCCCTCTCACTCTGCCAAGGACATGCAGGTCCTGGGCCTCCTCCACCGCCTCTCCCTCACCACCCGACACGTGGAGGAAGAACGCCTCATCTTCTGCCTCGGAACACTTCAACCCCAGGGCATCAATGTGGACTTCAGTTTCCTCATTTCCTCATTTCCCCTCCCGCCACCTTCTTTGCTACCTTCTCCCACCCTCCCCTCCGACCTATCACCTCCATCCCCACCCCCATTCACCTATTGCACTCTTTGCTACCTTCAACCCAGCCGCACCCCCATTTATGTCTCCACCCAGGAGGCTTCCTGCCTCTATTCCTGATGAAGGGCTTTTGCCCGAAACGTCGATTTTCTTGCTCCTTGGATGCTGCCTGACCTGCTGTGCTTTTCCAGCACCACTCTGATCCAGCTGTATTTGAAATGATTGGCCTGTCCCCACCATCACCACCATAGATATTTGTTGTAGATCCAGCATCTTTTCTGATTTTATGGTGTGCCACAATAAATTGTCATTGTCTACGTTAACTTCTCTTTTGAAACATCTGTGAAAAGCTGAATACATACTCTAACTCAAAAGTGAATCTAATAGTATTGTATCTGAGGAACAGAAGCGCTGTTTCATCACAATGAATGCAACACCAAAAAGATGACAGCATTTATGACAGTATGGAGTTACAGGTCTCAATGGAAGGTTTGTAAATAACAAAGTTGTGTTAGCATATGCTAATTTTGGGTCTCAGAAAATACTTTAGTAATTAACGTACTGTTGAACAAATTAACCTATTATTCACCACCAAGAAATGAAAGAGTCATAAATGAGCCATTACATTGGATTACATATGTTATGAGGCTCAAGAGCAGGGCTCAACTAGTTGATGTTGGTGCTGTGTTGCCCTTCAGCTTCATCACATTTTATATATTTCATTATATAAAGTTGCATTACAGGTTGGCAAGGGCATATAAAAGACAAACCAACCACTGGACTTTAGTGCAGTTCTGATTGTCACAATATAAAAAGAATACAGAGAAACTGGGGAGGGTGCAGAGTCAATTTCTAAGGATGATGTGGGAACTGTAGGGGTGTAAATTTCTGTAAACTATTATTTAGAAGAGTCTAATCACTCCTCAAAAAGGAAATGGAGGATTGACCTAATGCAGGTTTTTAAAATTATGGAAGTGTGGGCACAGACAGAATATTTACATCAGGAGCAAGGCACTTGCTAGAATCTATCATAAAAGATGTGATGAATAGACACTTGGATAATAATTATCTGATTGGACATAGCTTTGCAAATGGGAAATTGTATTTGACATATATATAAGACAAAAAAGAGAAGTAGTCCATTCAACCCATCAAGACTGCTCTGTTGTTCAATGAGTTCATGGCTGATTTGATAATCCTCAGCTCCACTCTCTTGCCTTTTCCCCATTTCCCTGGATTCCTTTACTGAATAAAAATCCATCTATTTTGGCCTTAATGATCCAGCCATATTAGCCCTCCATGGTAAAGATGGCCACAAATCCACAATCCTCTGAGAGAAGGTATTCCTCCTCATCTCTGTCTTAAATGTGTGACCTCTTAGCCTGAGATTATGCTCTCTAAACAGGATTAGTAAGTGGGCAATAACATAGCAAGTGGAATATAAAGTGGAAAAATGTGAGGTTATCCATATTGGTGGAAGTAATTGTCATAGTATGTCTTAAATTATAAGTTGTTGGAAAAAGTAGATCTGCAAAGGGATTAAGCCTTCAGTGACAAGGACACCTAACACACAGTTGTAGCAAGTTATTAAGAGGGATAATGGAATGTTAATCTTCATTGCAAGAGGATTTGTGTGTTGGAGTAGTGGAGTTTTGCTTCAATTGTATAGAAACTTGGTTAGACCGCACTTGGAGTACTGTGTGCAGGTTGGTCTCCTTATCTCAGAAAAGATATTATTATCATAGAGGAAATGTAAAAATGGTTCATCAGGCTTGTTCCCAGGATGGGAGGACTGCCCTACAAAGGGAGATTGAATAAACTGGGCTTGTATTCTCTGGAATTTCAAAGAACGAGAGGTATTCTCATTGAAGTTTATAAACTATATTCAGGGATAGAAAAGGTAGGTTTGGGTAAGACATTTCCCTAGTTGGAAAGACTAAAACCAAAGGGCTCAATTTAAACATAAAAGAGATGCCACTTAGGTCTGAGATGAGGATTTTTTTTAACTCAAGAGGGTTGCGAATCTTCAGAATTCCTGACCATAGAGGGCTCAGTCATTGAGAATGTTTAAGGTAGAGATTGACAGGTTTCTGCTTACTAATTGTGTACAGGTTATGGTGATGGGGTGTGTAAAAGGCATTCACTGTTCGATCAGCCATGATGTTATTGAATGTTGCGACAGGCTCAGTGGACTGAACAGCTCATTCCTGTTTCTATATTCCTAAATCTCTCTTATTGAGAGAAACCTAATTAAGGGACATCAATAAACATTAAATACCAAGTAATCCAATTGGGAACTCAGGAGGAATTTCTTTGTCCAAGAGTGTTAAGGATATCGTTATCTAGGTAATGCTATGACAGTGAGATTCTGTAGAATAATATTCAGTACACCTTGTGAATTATCAATGCCTTTGTACCAGTTGTCCATTGGTATTTTGAACTAGAATCTCTTTGGTGCACAAATTAGAGAATTATAAGGCTGATATGGTCAAAGTTGAGGGCCTGTTCTCTCCTTTCCATTAGCTCAGAAATGTTCAGATCATGTTAACATTATTCAAATAGACAATAGATTGTAATATGGAACCTGTGCCCCAATTCTATGGCTCAGAAAATAGATTGTAACCTGTTTAAATTCTTTCTGACATCACCAAACCATTTTTGAGCTGCCTGTAATCCTTTGTGGAATTGCTCTCTGGCTAAATTGGAATTATTAATTGGTTTGCATCCAATGATTCTTTGCAGACCTAACCATTGTAATAAAGAAATCCTTACATTTATATCATGGAGCACGATTTCCATGCGTTGTCCCACTTTGCAAGAAATAGATGACTTTTCCATGTGAAATCACTGTCATGTTAGCAAACCAAAGTATGAAGAAGAACAACAATTCGTTTTAATATACAGCCTTTAACATTATAAATCATCCAAAGACACTTCACAGAAACATGATGAAGCAAGATGTAATACCAAACCACATAGTGACAGATAACCAACTGTTTGGTCAAAGAGGAATGTCTTAAAGGAGGAAAGAGGTAGGAAAGCAGAGAGATTTGGGGAAAGAATTTCAGAACTTTGGGTCCAAGCAATGAAGGCTTGAGTATGAATGGAGGAGTATGAATGGAACAAATATTGGGGATGCTCAAGTTGCCAGTATTACATTGCAGGTATCTCAGAAAGTTGTGTGACAGGAAAAATATCACTGAAATGGTGAGGGGCAAAGCTGCAGAGAGTTTGAAAATAATGTGAATTTTAAAATTTAATCAAACCAATTAAGAAGAAATAATATGAAAGTTGTGATGACCTGCAATGATCGCAAACATGATTTTTCTTCCCTTGGAAGAAAGAGAATTGCAGCACCCTTCAGTAATTATAGAATAATAAGTGAGATTATCAGAGCTATGGCATCTGCCTAGTACTGAGAATTACATTCATAAAACTACCAAATTCAATGAGTCGTTAAACCAATGGAAGGAATCAGACATAATCTCTACGTATTACATTGGACATAAATCTTCTGATGTTGTTGAGTATCTCACTCACTTAAGACACCTCACCTGACATTTTAGAGCAAGGCCTATTTTATTTTCTGTCACCTGGGTGGTTTGAGGAGCAGCAATGATCCTCTCCCTAAAAGTCACATCCCTGGAACAGAAATCCAGCCAGCCAGAACTGCTAGTCACAGGCCAGTACTTTCAGTAGCCCCATAACAAAGGCTGTGGCAGCTGCTAGGAGGATGCTTAACATTCTGAGAGCCAAAATCGTCTTGTTGAGACAGGGGATTTCTGGGCTGGGGGTCACATAAGAAGCGGTGTACTGAGAAAGGGGTGTCGGAAGTCAACACCTTCTGCCCTATTTTCAGTCCGTCATTTGTGCAGACCTAGGGACCACCACCACTCAAGCAATACTCAACCCTCCGAGCCCTCCAACACTAGTTCACCAGACAGGTGCGCTGCCTTTTATTTATCCCACCTGCAGCTGAGATCATTGCAGTCCAGATGGAAATAGGTCCTTTACGGGTAACTAATTGACCTCTTCATGGCCCTCAGTTTACAGCAGGGCAATAAGGCTGAATTAGGGCCTTCCTGCCAGAGTTAGCATGGTGGCTCAGTGGTTAGCGCTGCTGCTTTACAGCACCAGGGACCCGAGTTCAATTCCACCCTTGGGAGACTCTCTTTGTGGAGTTTGCATATTCGCCCTGTGTCTGCGTGGGTTTCCTCCCACAGTTCAAAGATACGCAGATTAGGTCCATGAGCCAGAGGGAATGCAGCGTTATCAGTGATGATATGGCTCTGGGTGGGATGCTCTTCAGAGGGTTAGTGTGGACTCAATAGTCCAAATGGCTTGCATCCATATTTTAGGGATTCTATGTGACAATTAATATCCATAATGGTCTGTGCCAGTATATGAGACTGTCATTTGAGGTATTGTCAGCCTATGCCAGTTTTCAGTGAACAATGGAGAACATTTTACTAGGTCCACCCCATTTGGCCATTTATCTAGGTGATGTGCTAATAACAGGGAAACCAATAAGGAGCACTAAGGGAACTTAGACATAGTCTTTAGAGATTTCTCCCTGATGGGTATACTCATTAGAACAGCAAAAATGTTCAAGGCACCCTTTGGGATCGACTTGAGTTATGGAGCCAACGAGACTGGGTTACATCCATCAGAAGGTAAAGTGAAGGTGATCAAAAGTGCCCTGGCTCTCATGTCTATGATGGAGCTTAGGTCTTTCATTAGGCTGGTGAATTATTACGCAAAGTTCATACATAACCTGGCCTCCATCCTGGCACCTTTGCATCAGCTCTTAAAAAAAGGGTCAGCCTTGGAAATGGTCCTGTAGCCAAGCCAAAGCTTTCAGGGAAGTGAAGAAACAACTTTCATCCTATAAAGAGCTAGCGCACTATGATCCCAGATAAAATCTGGTATCGACATGTGATGCCTGCCCATATGCTATTGGGGTAGTATTAGCTCATAGGTGGTCCAGTGGAGAGGAACACTCAATAGTAAGCATCCAGAACTTTAGCTAATGCAGAGTGTAAATGCACCCTGTTAGACAAGGAAGATTTGGCAGTCACATTTGGAGTCAGGAAGTTCCACTAATACTTTTACAGACATTCATTTTTAAATAATACCAGACCACAAACCCCTGCTAGGTCTGCTTAGAGAGGACAAGGCAGTGCCATCCATAGCTTCAGGCCGAATTCAGCAGTGGGCTGTAATACTAAATGCGTATAATTACAAGTTTGGAACATCATCCGGAGGCAAAGTAGGAAATGCGAATGCCTTTAAGCTGCCTCCCACTGGCAGATACACCACCGGTGGTACTGCCACTGGACGAGTCAATAATATTTTTAAATTCTCTGAACACACTTCCAGTCACAGTTGACAATATCAGACTTTGGACGCAGAAGGATCTGGTCCTGGCAACGCTGAAACAGCTGGTGGTGATGACGGAAACTGAAAAGCTGTCGCACCAAGAATTGAAACCTTTTTTGGACCCAGACAGATCATATCACAGTAAAGTGTGGCATACAAGTAAAGGTCGTCGCCAGATACTGGCTGAGCTCCACCAGAGTCATCCAGGGGTTGCCACAATGAAGATGTTAGTGAGAAGTTCTGTGTACTGGCAAACATTGCCACGTCAGTGGGGCAGTGCCCAGAGTGCCAGTGACAAAAGTTTCCACCAGCAGCTCCCCCACATTTGTCAGAATGGTTGGATAAACCCTGGACTTGGTTATATGTCGACTATGCAGGTCCTTTCATAGACTCAATGTTCTTCATCAAAGTGACTGGATGTGATAAAGTTCATTCATCAAACGGGAGACAAGGATAGAAAAACTGCGTACATTTTTTGCATTACAGACAATGGGCTGTCATTTACCAACAGGGAATCTGAGTAATTCCTCAAGTCGAATGGTATTCGTCATATAAGGAGAGCACCATACCATCCATCATTAAATAGTTTGGCAAAAAGAACATTCCAAACTTTGAAGGCAGGTTTAAAGAAACAGATTACAGCTTCATTAAATATTAAACTGTTCCAGTTCCTATTTGATTATAGGACCACCCCTCATGCAACCCAGGAATAACTCCAACAGAGTTGCTAATGGGGAGAAGACTCCCTCCCGGGTTAAATCTGATCATCCTGGACCTTGGGGGTGAGGGAGGATGAAATATCATCAGGAATGCCAATGCTGGACACAAGACTCCAGTCAGCAAGCAAGACCATTTACTTAAGGGAACAAAGTTTGATGTAGGAACCACAGGAATAGCCTAGCATGGGGAAAAGGCATTGTCGATGCGAGGTCATGTCCAGTGATGTATAAAGTTCGAGTAGGTGCGACGGTCCAGAATAAGCACATGGACCATATGAAAGCTGCAAACTTGCAAATGGTGTGGGAGCAATTCCTCAACAACCTTTCTGACTGTTCCCAAACCCATTGGTTCTCCCTATCCATTAAATGTTGAAAATACCTCGGAATCTGATTTGCACATGGTGGATGCACTGCCTCTATTCCTTTGCAGCTGAAGAAGAGAATTAATTTCTTCCGAGATATTCCAAGTGCAAGAGGTAAGTTACTTTGTGTTACAAGCTGCCCATATCTGAGGTAGAGTTAGTGGAACTTGACCCAGTGCTCAAACATCTCAGGAGGAGCTACAAAGAAAAGAACTGACCCATGTCCTCAGACCCAGCGGGGGATGGATATAATGATTATAACAAGGTCAACCAGGTGGACCTCATTGAATATGAGTTCCCTGATAGTCTGGTCCAATCAGGGATTCCCAGCTGACAGATAAGAACAAGACTGTCAGGGGTTTGGTTCACTCTGAGAGCTAGCTCTGAGGGTGCTGGATCAGAGTTAAGGAGTCTCCACATTTAAATAAAGGGTGACTTGGTGATGGAATACCCACCCCTGTGGAGTTATTTCAGTTTTCAAAGACTGACATGGAGAGTAATCAGTCAAGTCTATATGTTTTCATAAGGGAAATGATCATCATTCTACTGTCATAATAGTGGTAAAATATGGCTTACCAATATACAATTTTCATCATTTACTTTCAATATCTGAAACCTACAGTGTTTTGAAAACAGAAGAAACATGGGTGTAAAATGGGTGCAGCTTTCACCAGTCACCTGGATTCCCTCTATTTTGTTTTGCCTCTGTGTGAATCTCCGAACACTATGTGTTGCTGTGAATTGGCGTGTGCAAAGGGAAAATTGCTGCACATCGATTAAGAAAAGTTCCAGAGACTGATATGAAATAAAGAAAGTTGTTGCACTGAAACTGACTTGCATCAAGAAACCTAAACTTCCTGTTTTCACTTAGACTTGTCTGAAGGTTTGCATGTGAAAGGGTTGGCTATGTCTATCCAGCTTGGAAAGATAATAAAACTAGACATGGGAATACACAAATGAAAATTTCAGTAGCTGTTTGGCTGAGCAGCAACTTCACAGAGAGAGAAAGAGAGAGAGAGAGAGAAAGAAAATTGATTTGTAGTATCAAGGGAGACTCTGTTTCATTTTTAACATCTGGAAAGCCAGAATGAAGAAGCCTCCATTTAACGTGATCCCAAGGATCTTATAAAAAGGAGTTCGATTTCACCTCTGCTCACTCTGGCCCTAATAAAGCATTGTAAGAGAAAAGTATCATTTTTGTGAACCAACATTAAACTACTGAGAGAGCAACTAGAAACCCTGTTATTCAAGAATATAGCCTAATATGACAATTATGTAGAAATAATTTTAAATTATATTTTTATGCAATAGAGAATTAATGGAGATTAATTTTTTGAACACCACAACTACCTTTGTAACTTTTTCAGATGAGTTAAATATTTCGCTATATATCCTATTTAAGTTTTATGAACTGAAGTTAAGAGTTGACACTTACAGCTAAGTAGCAGGCTTGACAATTTGAGCAGAGCTTTCTTTTTTTGAAAGCAGTGTGGAGGTGGTTTTAAGACTGGGAGATACTTATGTTCTCAAGCGGGTTGGGTTTCCCCACACAATTTTATTCTTCTCAAGTTATTATATATTCATGCATGGGCAGGAAGTTCTGAAGCTGCTTCCTGTCTCCAACATCTAGGCCCCATATTTGCTTAGCAAGCAGACAGTACTTCAACCGTTGCAGCCCAGAAGTATCACTGAACCTCTGCTCATGACTCCCTTTCACCACTGGAGATGTCAGAGACCTCGCAAAAATCTGCAGCATGATTCAGTGGACCTATAGGTTCTGAAGGTCATTTGGGAAAGAATGGAAGTACTTTTCCCAAGGAATGGCAGTAAGATGGCATTTAGGGAAGGTGATGGTCTGGTGGACTGTTAATCCAGAAACCCAGGTAAAGTTCTGGGACCCAGGCAGATGGTGGAATTTGAATTCAATAGAAAATCTGGAATTAAGAACCTAATGATGACCATGAAACCATTCCCATTATTGGAAAACATCATCTGTTTCACTAATGTCCTCTAAGGAAGAAAATCTGCCTTCTCTACCTGTTCTGGCCTACATATGAGTCCAAATTCACAGCTATGTGTTGACTCTTAATTGCTCTCCATGCAGTTAGAGATGGGCAACAAGTGCTGGCCTAGCCATTGAAGCCCTCATCCCATGAAAGAATCAAAACCAATGTCCTGACTGCTGAAGGCAGAGCTTGGGCAGAGGTGGTTGTGGAAGCTAACACCCATGGGTGGCTGAAGACAATCTGACTCCAGTGCTGCCAGAGTATGTACCATGTCTATTCAGTGCTTCATGTTTCTGAAAAGAATTGCACACAGGAGGTTGGTGCCAGGCATCTCCATCAAATGTCTCCTGTACAACCAATATCTGCCACTTCATTGCAGTTCCCAGCATAGCACAACAGTAGCACTACCTCTTGCATATCAGCTGGGATTCACACTTCGAACATCAGCGGCTCATGCACCTCCAGCTCACTGACCTTTCTTTCACAACTGGAAGAATGTACACAGGCTGACAGCTTTTCAGCAAAAAGCTAGCATGGAACAAGGATGCAATCGCCAAGACTGGCCTTTTCAGTTCATTCCCGTATTGAGTTGAGGCACTTCCTTGTTCTGGTTAGGTTTGCTGACATTGGTTTGTATGACTGCTTTGCTTGGGGCAAGCTTGTCGGCCTGGTTGGGTTCTACACCTCACATTTTATGTGTTTAACAACAACAAGCCAGACTGCATATGACTCAGCTGTCTCATGAGCTAATCAATATGGAGAAGCTTTACCCCTAACACTGCAAACATTCACACAAAGTAATAACCTGGTTATGAAGGAGCCCGATTATACAGTCATACAGCTGTACAGCACGGAAACAGACGTTTTGGTCCAACTCATCCATGCCGACCAGGTATCCTATCTAAATCTAGTCCCATTTGTCAGTATATGGCCCATATCCCTCTTAAACCCTTCCTATTCATATACCCATCCAGATGCCTTTTAAATGTATCAGGCTCCACCACCTCCTCTGGAAACTCATTCCATATACCCACCACCCTCTGTGTCCCTTTTATATCTTTCCCCTCTCACCTTAAACCTATGCCCTCTAGTTTTGGACTTCCCCAACCCAAGGAAAAGATGTTGCCTATTTACCCTATCCATGCCCCTCATGATTTTATAAACCTCGATAAGGCCAGTTTCTGATGCTTCAGAGAAAACAGCCCCAGCCTATTCAGCCTGTCCCTGTAGCTCAAACCGTCCAATCCTGGCAACCTCCTTGTAAATCTTTTCTGAACCCTTTCAAGTTTGACGACATCTTTATTATTGAAGGAGGAAGATTTCTGCCTTACCAGGCATGCGTCTCATTTATCGGATGGTTGTATATGGTCAAGGTTTTGAACACACACGTTTCTTCTTTGTAGCTGACGAGATGGCGCCGATGAATATAATTGCGGGACACTAGGGTGTTCAAATGAATGCTAAAATCATTTTCGATGAGGAAAGTTGGGAAAACTGACACATCTAAAAGGTTCTGAGAACTTAACAGCAAAATATCTATTCACCATTAGTAAACTGACTTTTTTCCTCCTGAGCAATTCGATGCTTCACCCTCCCTTCTGAAAACTCCAGGCTGAAAAAGTCCACCCCTTGACTCAGTTGAATAAAATTTAATCAGATTTGCTAATACAATGTTTCAGATTGATTTCAGTAATTATTTACTTGTAAATTTGACTAATGCTCCTGAGATCCAAGTTAATGCTCAGGGTATGATGATTACACTGTGATAATTGTTGCCATATTTTGTTGACATTGTCCTTTTGTGGGACCTGAGTATCTCTGGCAAGGCCAAGATTAAATTCTCACTCCTAATTACTCAGAGGGAAGTTAAGAGGCAACCACATTTGCTGTATGTCTGGAGTCACATTTAGGCCAGACCAGGTAAGGACAGCAGATTCCCTTCCTTAAATGATGTTAGTGAACCAGATGTGTTTTTATTACAGTAGACAATGGTTTTATGGTCACCATTAAGAATTTTAATTTCAGATTTACAAATTTAAATTCAATCAAAAGACATGGGGAAATTTGAACGCACATCCTACAACATTAAACTGGGTCTCTGGGTTACTAGTTCAGTAACATTACTACTATACCATGCTTCCCCTAAATTAAAAGTCCCGTTAATTAGTATGTCTAGAATTATAGTGGCTCAGGCTGATTTTTCCCATTGTTTGGTAAAATGATTTTTCATGTGGGATTCATGTTACTTGATCTGTTTTGACCCATGTCAGTTCATCTCATGCAATCTCCTGCTTTTTCTATCATTAATTATGCAACTGCATTCTACAGAGCCCATCTCATTAAATTGCTCACCTGGAGAGGCAGACGTGTTCCCTGCTGCTTGGACTTTACCATCTGCATGTCACTGAGACTCCTGTTTAAATCCCATGCTTCAGACTCTGCTAAGAACTGTTCTTTGCACTGTAAAGGAAATGGCCAAGAAAGGCAAATTAGCTCCTCGGTTCACAGGCAAGGAGATGCTGGTGGATGGGGTGATGGAGAAGAGGACTGTGTTATAACCTGATGACCTCCAAATAAGGCCACACCAGCAGACCCAGCAGCTGAGCTTATTGTAGTGGCCTGTGTGAAACACAGCACAAAGAAGTGCAGGGATAATGTTAATGGTTATCTGTGCTGTTTAAGGATAAGTACCACCATTTTCTCTCACACAGAACCACTACTCACTTTAACTCCCCCATTGCAAGTGCCTCTCACCAAAACATGGGACATCTCTCACTATTGCATGCATCATATGTACTCAAGGTTCCTACTCACTTCATCCTCCCAAGCTACAAACTATTCCTTATGTTTGCACATCATACTCACTCACTAGAGGCACCTCACCACTAACTGTTCTTCAATCCACTGTCATCATATTCAATACTTCCTTTCCAAGACAGGAGAAATTGGTGAAAGCTTAGACTGATAACTTCACAGCACCCCAACTGACTTCTCTGTCATCCCAGACTGACTGCATTTGACTTGCAGGGCTGACTATGGCCAACTCGACAGATTAGAATCAGATGAGCACCTTGGCCTATGGTGTTATCTCCTAGCTGGCTGAGGTTCACTTGACCCCAATAGGCTGAAGTACACAGATTCTGTTTGTTGTGTAAGACACTGGCACATGTTGTTGGTGACCGATTAATGTAGCACAGTGCTGAACAGCAACATGTCTCCCCTTTGACTGTGCAGTGCTCTGGACTGTGACAAGCCATCTGTATCTCCTGCAGTGCTTAAAGGCAATGCTTGGAACAAAAGTAATAAGCACAAAGTGAGTGGATACTAAGAAATGAAGATAAGGTCTGCAAGATACATGCTGTGCAGACATGCAGTGGCTCAGTGGTTAGCGCTGCTGCCTCACAGCACCAGGGACATGGGTTCGATTCCAGCCTCGGGTGATTGTCTGTGTGGAGTTTGCACATTTTTCCATGTGTCTGCATGGGTTTCCTCCGGGTGCTTCGGTTTCCTCCCACAAACCAATGATATGCAGGTCAGGTGAATTGGCCATGCTAAATTGCCGGTTGTGTTCAGGGATTTGTTGGTTCGGTGCATTAGTCAGGGGTAAATGTAGGGGAATGGATCTGAATGGACTATTCTTCGGAGGGTCAGTGTGAACTTGTTTGGCCAAATGGACCAAACTAGGGATTCTATATGTGTATGTCCCTGCCCGCAAAGTGACCTGCTTGAAGCATGCAAGTTGTAGGTGTTTGTGAGCCCCAAAGAAAAATCCTGCAGAATTCAAGTGGGGTGTGATTTGGTCTGGGAGCAGGCTGGTAGTTTGCCATTTCCAGCTTGCTTGGCTGCAAGATGGAATTGGATGGTGACTATGGGGTATGCAGGCATGTTGTGATGAAGATCCAAAGAATTAAGCAATGAGCTGCTGTCACCATGGACTCACTCTGATTTTCATGTTCAGAATTTGCACCATCTACGTTTTTGGATTTGAAGAGCAGAATCAGGAGCTGCATTGAAACGAGGCTAGTTGCGCAATGCAAATGCATAGAAATAAAGGGGTTACGCTCGTTGGTGAGATTCTGAATTTGCTGTTTAAACCACCAGGAGAAAAGTGGCCATTGTTTTCCTCGACGTCACAGATCTTACTTTCTCATTTTTCCTGATTATTCCATATTTCCCTCCATTGCTCACACCACTCAAGTGGAAAATTCTACCTCCAAATGCTGACATGTGGGACAAGGTCAGAATGGGATGTTAGCATCGGCACGGATGAGTTGAACCGAAACGTCTGTTTCCATACTGTATTATTATATTAGCTGTGGAAAAGCCCATCTGAATCACTAATGTCCTTATGGGAAAGAAATTTGCAGTTCATACTAGTCTGTCCTGAATGCGACTCCAGATCTACAGTAACATGGTTGACTCTTAACTGCCCCCTGAAATGGTCCAACAAGTTATTCAATTCAAGAATAAAGGCAATGAACAGCAAGGAGGGGACATGAAAGGTCCTTAGTCGGTAGGATTAGGGAAAACCCTAAGGCTTTCTATAGGTATGTTAGGAATAAAAGAATGACTAGGGTAGGAATAGGTCCAGTCAAGGATAGTAGTGGGAAGTTGCGTGTGGAGGCGGAAGAGATTGGGGAGACACTGAATGAATACTTTTCTTCAGTATTTACTCAGGAACAGGGCATTGTCGTCGATGCGAATACTGAGTCACAAATAAGTAGAATGGATGGCTTTGAGGTATGTAGAGAAGAGGTGTTGGAAATCCTGGAAAAGGTGAAAAAAGATAAGTCCCCTGGGCCTGATGGCATTTATCCTAGGATTCTCTGGGAAGCAAGGGAGGAGATTGCAGAGCCACTGGCCTTGATTTTTATGTCCTCTTTGTCTACAGGAGTAGTCCCAGAAGACTGGAGGATAGCAAATGTGGTTCCCTTGTTCAAAAAGGGGAGTAGGGATAACCCTAGTAACTATAGGCCGGTGAGTCTCACTTCTGTTGTGGGCAAAGTCTTAGAGAGAATTGTAAGGGATAGGATTTATGCACATCTGGATAAGAATAATGTGATCAAGGATAGTCAGCATGGTTCTGTGAAGGGCAGGTCGTGCCTCACAAACCGTATTGAATTCTTTGAAAAGGTGACGAAGGAGGTTGATGAGGGGAAAGCGGTAGACGTGGTATATATGGATTTTAGTAAGGCGTTTGATAAGGTTCCCCATAGTAGGCTACTGCAGAAAATACGGAGATATGGCATTGAGGGTGAGTTGGAGGTTTGGATTAGGAATTGGCTGGATGGAAGAAGACAGAGGGTAGTAGTTGATGGCAAAGTTTCTTCATGGAGTGCCGTCACTAGCGGTGTTCCGCAAGGATCTGTTTTGGGACCATTGCTGTTTGTCATTTTTATAAATGACATGGAAGAGGGGTTAGAAGGTTGGGTGAGCAAGTTTGCGGATGACACAAAAGTCGGAGGAGTTGTTGACAGTGAGGAAGCACGTGGCAGGTTACAGCAGGATATAGAGAAGCTGCAGAGCTGGGCAGAAAGGTGGCAAATGGAATTCAACGTAGCTAA
>NC_057733.1:15793588-15826686 GCF_004010195.1 Chiloscyllium plagiosum
AAGGGGGCATAGCTTTAAATTAAGTGGGGGGTAGATATAGGACTGAAGTTGGGGTAGGTTCTTCACTCAGCGAGTCGTTAGTTCATGGAATGCCCTGCCAGTAGCAGTGGTGTACTCTCCCTCTTTATGGGCATTTAAGCGGGCATTGGATAGGTATATGGAGGATAGTGGGTTAGTATAGGTTAGGTGGGCTTGGATCGGCACAACATCGAGGGCCAAAGGGCCTGTACTGCGCTATATTCTTCTATGTTCTATGTTCTATGTAATTGCTGGTCTTGCAAGTGAAACTCACATTTCACTAAAGATTTTTAAAAAGCTTGATGTTGATTTTCAACTTTCAGCTAACCGTTTCAAATGTAATTTCTAATGGATTTTGGCCCTCTATCTCCCAAAATAAATGATTATTTTTGGAGACCATTAAGCTTCTCAATACAGTACTATTGTACATGTACAAAACATGTGCTTACTTAAAATAAGTGGCCAGTCCTTCTGGGAGTACTTGTGATGAATCACATTCATTGTGCTTGATTTTGAAAAAGCACCCTTTGGAATACTTTGATAAATCAATTAATGTGATTCATTTTTACGGTTCCCAAAAATTACACAAATTTGTCATTGCATTCTGTTAGAAATATTCACATTGTGGTTTACTCATTGCCAAATTGAATTTTAAAATACCAATGTTCCATTTTTTGTATTCTATATTATGTCCACAAACTAATACATTGCTATCTTAGCAAAAGATAATCTTTTAAGTTACTATACACAAAAAATAGCCTTGTTGCTAAGATGCAGAAAATGCATAATTCTCCCAGTATCAATTTTGAGGCAATCCCACACAAAGCATTTGAAACTATTGAATTGCGATGAGGGAGGGGGGGAGGGGGCGGGTAGTAAGGATTTATATCTTGGCCTCCTACAATGTAACAGTAGAGTTTGTCACAAAGAAGTCATTTGAATTTGCAGGCAGAAGAATGAGAATATATAAAGTTATTAACATTCCATTATGCAAATCTTATTTCATCCAAAATGAAGCAGAAATGCAGGAACACACTATTGCCATGACATTTATAGTATTGGGGATTTGTCAAACCACAGCAATGTCAATTATTGAACAATAGTGACAATGAATGCCACAATTTCAGGTATAATAGTTATTAATAGGAAACTGAAATGTACTTGTTCAAATGGAAGTTTAAATAAAATCAGTTTGGTGGTGATATGTCAGAGTTGTAATCCAAACAAGTGTTTTAATTAGAAAACATACACTTCATTTTGATTAGCAAATGTTTGGTGGCCTTCCTGTGCTAATCATGGTCCCATAAAGTAATTGGCTTTCAGGCAGTAAATACACTGTGTGCTTTTCCAATAACTTTGCTCATAGTTACATAAATTTAACCATAAACATCCGGTGGCCCGGAGCGGAAAGCAGAGGGCTAGAATTTCTGAGGAGTGGCCGTCTCACTTTGATTACTGATCAGCGGATGTTTTTGTTATGGAAGGAGGGAGTTCTGTATTTATGAGAGGGATCAGCACTCCTTCAGAAATGCTGAGTCATACTTCTATTCTGACAGTTCTTGCATAGATTCAAACTATCAAGGGGAGGCAAACCATGCCCTCTTTTCACAGCAGTCAGCCATTGTATTCTGAAATTCAATAGTCCTGATGGATACTTTGAAAACTGCTGCTAAATGGTAATAGCACAAGATAAGTGGATCTGAGGATATTGGGAGGGTAAAGTGGTAGATGTGTAAGGGGGGTGGTATGATGCCAGATTGGCAGGTTGCCAAGTCAATAGGGTAGACGTCCAGCTTGGTAACAGTAGGGTGTGGGAAAAGGATGCCAAATGGATAGGGGTCAGGGTTAGTAAGGTATTGTTCAGATACGTACAATGGGTAGAATGCCAGATAGTTAGGAGTTGAGATCCTAGGTAAGAAGTGTGCGAGGGAGGTAGGATATCAGTTGGGAAAGGAATAGAGTGTCAGATAGATAGGATGCCAATTAGTATTTAGGATAGAGCATGGTCATTGGGAGAAGTAGTGGGTGCTGGGGTGTGCAGGGCAGTAGGATGTGCGGGGTTGCAGGGAGGATAGTATCGGGGTATGGTAGAGTCAAGTCCAGTGGTGGTGATGGGGGAGGTGCAGAGTGAGGGAAGGATGAAAGGAGGGAGTTTGTCCGATGGTGGTAACAGGAGTAGTTGTGCAGAACTGTGTGTTCAGTGTGGCAGTAAGAGTCAGGTACAGAGCAAGGGATGTCGAGTCTGGTGGCAGGAAAAGCAGGTACGTGGCCTGGGGGCTGATGGGGGTTCAGTTCCACCCAGTGAGGGGGTGTCATTTCCTGGGGGGCTGTCAAGCCAAGATCTGGGATATATAAGTGGCCTAAAGGAGATGTAGTTGGGAGTATGTAAGGTAATTGTGGGGTAAGGTGAACGGTTAATCAGGAGTTACACTGTGCATCAAATAATGTAACATTTCTTGAGTAGCTATTTTCCTAATTTCAACAGAATCCGCTGAATTATCTGATTTAAATGGAAAAGACATTTCAAGTTCCATAGGACTTCAGCCACATATGTGCCAAGGCAATATGAAGCTAACGTCAAGAGAAGTATAATGAGACCAAACCGATTAATGCATTTTGGTTTAATAATGGGGTATAAGTGATAAAAGGGTGGACACATAGTGGTGCAGTCACATCCCTGCCTCTAGGCCTGGAGTTCTGGGTTCAAGGCCCACTTTAGGACTTGATGGTCAAGGAAGTTGCATTTGTAACCTGGCCAAAGAGGTTCATCGGCAACCTGCAACTATTTCCAACGTGTCAATGGCTGGCACTGAGAGAGACAGAGAGAATCTCCTGACCAGCCCCACTCCAATTCTCAGCTCTGGATGGGAAAGATGACCATCAGGAATGGCATGTGATAAAACTACTTGCCAAATCAACAGCAATGGTTTTGATCAACCAACATCATCACAATCCCGTATGATGTAGGATAGCCAAAGTAAGTCAAAAAATAAATCATAAAAGGGAGGACATTTTGCTGCAGCAGAAAGTAATTTAAAATCTCTTCATGAATTGGATAGCCCCACCCAATATTATATACCTTCCATCAGGGAGATTATTTTAGAAGCAATACACAAGGGTTTAGGGAAAAAGCAGGAAGGCATAGTCTTGATGTTCATTTGGAGAGCTGGTGTAGACTCATTGGGCTGAATGGCCTACTTCTGTACTGTAGCATTTCTTTGATTCTGTGATATGATGTCACAAGCACACACAAATAACAATAACTTGCATTTATATAGCACAATTAATATGACAAAATGTCTCATTAATATTAATATAATATTGCCAGACAAATGTTGACACCATCTGGCATAAGGAGATATGAGAACATGCGATCTTCAACTTTGCCAAAGAGACAATGTGAAATGGAGCTGTTTCTCATTACTACCTGATGTATAAGATAGTACCTGAGAGCATTAACTAACTTCACAAACTGAGCACCACCCATCCGGATGTGAAGGCCTGTCCCTAGGAAGTGCTAACCAGACTTTAGTATTAAGTCCAATGTCACTAACAGAAATGTATATTTACTCTTACACCGACCTGCAGTCTCACAAGAGACTTGCATAAGTTCAGACGAAATGATACTATTATGCAAAAATCTGTATAACAAGATGAACAAGTGACGCTACAGTGGCTCAGTGGTTGGCACTGCTGCCTTACAGTGTCAGAGACTCGGGTTTGATTCCACCCTCAGGCGACTGTGTGGAGTTTGCACATTCATCCCGTGTCTGTATGGGTTTTCTCTCGCAGTGCAAAGAAATGCAGGTTAGGTGGATTAGCCATGGGAAATTCAGCATTACAAGGTTAGGGTGGGTCTGGTTGTGAAGCTCTTCAAAAGGGCAGTGTGGACTTGATGGGCAGAATGGCCTGCTTCCACGCTGTAGGAATTCTAAGGATCATTTCAACTAAAGACATTGTACGGACATTCTTCCCCACTTGGTTCAGTAACTTGGAACTAAGACCATGAAGAAGGAATTGTGGAAATGATACTACCCAACATGTCTCAGATGGTTCTAGTGATACCTTGCCTGTATTCAAATTCTCACTTTGCATTTTGAGAGCAATGAAACCCTAACACTCAACATAATTACTTCAAATATCGGTAGTCCTATTGCGAAGAGTGGTCTGAAATAGCTTTACTGCGCAAACTTTAAAATAAATCTCTGCTGATGACACTGTAATGTTTTTACATGCTTATATCTTTTGAAATGATACATAAGCTTTTCAAAAATGTATTTAATATTGCCCTGTAAAATCACAACTCCATGTGAAATTTGTTCCATAAACTAGTTCATTGTCTGGTTTATGTACAGTGAAATCTAAATTGAAAATGTAGTCTTTTTAATTAGATGTCTCATTAAGAATGTGCACATGATTTAGTCTGTGCAATGTCCAATCTCTACAATTAACTCACATACATCTGAGATGATTATAAACTCATGAGGGCCATGGATAGAGTAAATAGACAAGATCGTTTCCTTGGGGTGGGCAAGTCCAGAACTAGAGAGCATAGATTTAGGGTGAGAGGGGAAAGATTTAAAAGGGACCTAAGGGGCAACCTTTTCACACAAAGGTTGATGTATGTATGGAATGAGCTATAAGAGGAAGTGGTGGAGGCTGGTACAATTGCAACTTTTAAAAGGCATCTGGATGGGTACATGAATAGGAAGGGTCTAGAGGGATATGGGCAAAGTGATGACAAATGGGACTAGATTAGTTTAAGATATTTGGTCGATGTGGACGGGTTGTACAGAAGGGTCTGTTTCCATGCTGAACATCTCGATGATTCTATGATTGTCCAGCTTATTTGAAATTTGTTGGTAGATTCTCATGCCTTTTTCATGAGAATGCCAATAAATCTACATAATAATTTTATTAATGATCTATTATCTTTCCTTGAGACCATAATATATAAAAACAGAAAGAGGCCATTCGGCCAACCAAGCCTTCTCCACATGCTATATGCAAATCATTTGTGAGACCTCAGACAGACCGAACAGTAAATATCTATTTCTGTTAGTCATATTGAATTTAGTACCCATTCAATGAGGTTATAGCTGATCAGATAATCCTCAACTCCATTTTCCTGCATTATCCCCAAAACTGGATTTCGGCACGTGGCTCATGGTTGGCACTGCTGCCTCACAGCACCAGGGACCCAGGTTCAATTCCCGTCTCAGGCAACTGCCTGCGTGAAGTTTGCGCATTCTCCCCATGCCTGAGTGGGTTTGCTCCGGTTTCCTTCCACAGTTCAAAGATGTGCAGGTTAGGTGAATTGGCCATGCTAAATTGCCCATAGTGTTAGGTGCATTAGTCAGAGGGAAATGGAGGGGAATGGGTCTGGGTGGGTTACTCTTCGGAGGGTTGGTGTGGACTTGTTGGGCCAAAGAGCCTGTTTCCACACTGTAGGGAATCTAATTCGGAATCTGTGTAACTCAGCCTTGAATATAATTAATAACATGACCTGAACAACCCTCCGTGGTAAAAAATTCCACAGATTCACAACTCTCAGAGAAAAATAAGTCCTCCTCCTTTCTGTCTTAATAAGAGAGCCCTTACTGTGATAATTCTCTCTGTTCACAGACTACCTTATAAGGGCAAACAGGTTCTCCACATCTATCCTGTCAAGCCTGCTAACAATTTTATATGTTTCAGTTAGGTTTCTTCTCATTCCTCTAAACTCCAATAAATACAAAACAACCCATTCAATCTCTCCTCAAAAAACAAGTCCTCCATACTCAGGATCAACCTAATAAACCTTCCCTGAACAGCCTTCAATACCATAATCATAGAATCCCTACAGTGTGGAAACAGGCCATTTGGCCCAACAAGTCCACACTGATTCACGAAAGAGCTTATCCCTGTAACACTGCATTTCCCATGGCTAATCCACCTAACCTACACATCCCTGGACACTATGGGCAATTTAGCATGGCCAGTCAACCTAACCTACACATCTTTGGACTTTGGGAGGAAATTGGAGCACCTGGAGGAAATACACACAGGCATGGGGAGAATGTGCAAACTCCACACAGACAGTCACCCAACGCTGAAATTGAACCCGAGTCCCAGCTGCTGTGAGGCAGTAGTGCTAACCACTGAGCCGCCATGCCACCCTTTCCTTCTTTTTGATAAGGAAACCAAAACTATTCACAATATTCCAGTTTTGGTTTGACTAGAGACTTGTATAATATCAATAAGATTTCCCTATTTTTATATTCCATTCCCTTTGAAATGAAGGCCACAGTCAATTTGCTTTCCCTATTATGGGCTGAACTTGGATGTTGTCTTTCTGTGATTCATGTACAAGGATCCTCAAGTTGTTCTGTGCAGCTTTCTGCAGTCTTTCCCCACTTCATTAATATTCAGTTCATCTATTCTCCCAACCTAAGTGCATAACCTCATATTCTCGAAGATTATACTTCACCTGTCAAGTTTTCTTTTCCATGCATTTCTCTTTAGATTCCTTGTGTTTTTCTCACTACTTGCTTTTCCACTACCTTCTTTTGTAGCATCCGTAAACTTGGTGATAGAACATTTTGTTATCCAATTTTTATCTATTACAACTAATTGTGGCTCCAGTAATGATCCCTGTGGTACTCCATTAGATACAGATTACCATACTGAAAATTTTCCCCTTATCCCAACTCTCTGTCTTCTATTAGTTCGTCATTACTCTATCAATGCTAATGTGCCATCTCTAACACCATGGGATGTTAATTTTTAATTAGCTTTACATGTGGTACCTTATCCAATTCCTTTGGAAATCCAAATATAGTACATTTACTGGTTCCCCTTTATCTATCCTGCTTGATGCCTCCTCAAAGAAGTAGAATAAATTGGTCAGGCATAATTTGTGCCACCCCTGTGAAGCCACACTGAATCTACTTGACGAGATCATGCATTTCTAAATATTCTGCTATTACATTTTTCATAATATACTCTATTATTTTCCCAATGACAGTTGTTAAGCTAATTGGTCAACAGTTACCTGTTTGTCTGTCTGTCTTTTTGAATAAGGATATTATATTTGTAGTATTCTAATTCCATGAGACCTTTCCAGATTCTAAGGATTCTTAGAAGATTACTAGCAGAGCATGAAATATTTCTACAGTTACTTTGTTTACACTCGAGGGAGCATTTTAGCCTTCAGTCCCCTTTTTTCTCCAGGTAGTTATTGCTTTTGTTAATATTTCTCAAATACTATTTTTGTCCTGTACTGTGAAGAATGGTGAAAAGTATTTATTCAATGCCTCTGCCATTTTCTGGCTCCCCATTATTATTTTCTCAGTTCATCCTTTAGTTATTGTAAAAATTGATTATTGATTATCAAATGCAAACTGAAACTAGTTGAAATCCAACTACACATTCTTTCACAATTGAGACAGACAGGTCAGAGACTCCTGCAAGAATATCATGCTTGGAAAATATATGCAAAAATAACAAAAACAATTGTGGATCATTAGTTCAAACTACAAGGGTGGGATGAGGTGGCTTCCTCACAGTTTTTGTGGCTTCTAGCAATTGTTGCCAAATGCAGTGCTACTCAATTCAATAAGCCAGATAGTTGGACCTAGGATTTTCTTATTTTAGTTAGAAGGTCTTCTTTTCAGAGTCTTTGAATTGCTTCTTTTCCACACACAGAGAAGGACAGAATGAGAAAGAGAGAGAGAGAGAGAGACAGAGACAGAGACTTAGCTTTTAAGCTTTTGGTAGTCTGAGTACTGCAGTCTTTTCTCTATTCAGTGATGAATGGTAATTTCACTATAATAGCTGTCATTAGGCAGAATTTTAACCCAAAGTCACCCAATTCCAATTTGTTTCACAAAATTATCAAATTTACCATCTCCAAATGTTTTGTTCTTGTGTAACTAGTAAGTGAACACCCAACAGATGCACTCTTATCTTCATCTTAAAGACAATAGACAATAGCTGCAGGAGTAGGCCATTCGGCCCTTTGAACCAGCACCATCATTCATTATGATCATGGCTGATCATCTACAATCAATAGCCTGTTCCTGCCTTATCCCCATAACCCTTGATTCCACTATCCTTAAGAGCTCTATCCAACTCTTTCTTGAAAGTATCCAGAGACTTGGCCTCCACTGCCTTCTGGGGGAGAGCATTCCATATATCCACCACTCTCTGGGTGACGAAGTTTCTCCTCAACTCTGTTCTAAATGGCCTACCCCTTACTTTTAAATTGTGTCCTCTTGTTCTGGATTCACCCATCAGCAAAAACATGCTTTCTGCCTCCAGAGTGTCCAATCCTTTAATAATCTTATACATCTCAATCAGATCCCCTCTCAGCCTTCTAAACTCAAGTGTATTAAAAGCCAAGTCGCTCAATCTTTCAACATATGATAGTCCCACCATTCCGGGAATTGACCTTGTGAACCTGTGCTGCACTCCCTCAATAGCCAGAATGTCCTTCCTCAAATTTGGAGACCAAAACTGTACACAATACTCCAGGTACGGTCTCACCAGGGCCCTTTACAGCTGCAGAAGGATCTGTTTGCTCCTATACTCAATTCCTTTTGTTATGAAGGCCAACATGCCACTAAGCTTTCCTCACTGCCAGTTGTACCTGCATGCTTGCTTTTATTGACTGATGTACAAGAACAGAACACCTAGATCTCGCTGTACTTCACCTTTACCTAACTTGACTTCATTTAGATAGTAAACTACCTTCCTGTTTTTGCCACCAAAGTGGATAACTACACATTAATCCACATTAAACTGCATCTGCCATGCATCCGTCCACTCACCTAGCCTGCCCAAGTCACCCTGTATTCTCATAACATCCTCCTCTCATTTCACCCTGCCACCCAGCTTTGTGTCATCAGCAAATTTGCTAATATTACTTTTAATGCCTTCATCTATATCATTAATGTACATTGTAAACAGCTGCAGTCCCAGCACCGAACCCCACTGGTCACCGCCTGCCATTCCAAAAGGGACCCATTTATCACTACGCCTTACTTCCTGTCAGTCAGCCAATTTTCAATATAAGTCAGTATCTTGCCCCCAATATCATGTGCCCTAATTTTGCTCACTAATCTCCTATGTAGGACCTTATCAAAGGCTTTCTGAAAATCCAGGTACAGTACATCCACTGGCTCTCCCTTGTCCATCTTCATAGTTACATCCTCAAATAATTCCAGACTAGTCAAGCACAATTTCCCCTTCGTATATTTATGCAGACTCTGACCTATCCTGTTACTGCTGTCCAAATGAGTCGTAATTTCATTTTTTATAATTGACTCCAGCATCTTTCCCACCACTGATGTCAGGCTAACCGGCCTATAATTCCCTGTTTTCTCTCTCCCTCCCTTCTTGAAAAGTGGGACAACATTAGCCACCCTCCAATCCGCAGGAACTGATCCTGAATCTATAGAACATTGGAAAATAATTACCAATGTGTCCACGATTTCTAGAGCCACCTTCTAAGTATCCTGGGATGCAGACCATCAGGTCCCGGGGACTTATCAGCCTTCAGACCTAACAGTCTATCCAACACTATTTCCTGCCTTATATAAATTCCCTTTAGTTCATCCATTACCCTGGGTCCTTCAGCCACTATTACATCTGGGAGATTGCTTATGTCTTCCCCAGTGAAGACAGATCCAAAGTACCTATTCAATTTTTCTGCCATTTCTTTGATCCCCATAATAAATTCACCCATTTCTGTCTTCAAGGGCCCAATTTTAGTCTTAACCATTTTTTTTCTTTTCACATACCTAAAAAAGCTTTTACTATCCTCCTTTATGTTTTTGGCCAGTTTGCCTTTGTACCTTATTTTTTCTCCAACAGAGTTATCCTCTGTTGTTCTTTAAAAGTTTCCCAGTCCTCCGGCTTCCTGCTCATCTTGGCTATATTATATTTCTCCTCTTTTATCTTTATACAGTCCTTAACTTCCCTCATCAGCCATGGCTGCTCCTGCCTCCCGTTAGGATCTTTCTTCCTCTTTGGAATGAAATGATCCTGCACCTTCTTCATTATATCCAGAAATATCTGCCATTGTTGTTCCATCCCTGCTAGGATATTGAACCATTGAACTTTGGCCAGCTCCTCCCTCATAGCTCCAAAGTTCCCTTTGTTCAACTGCAATACTGACCCTTCCAATTCTCCCTTCTCCCTCTCAAATTGCAGATTAAAATTTATCATATTATAGTCACTACCTCCTAATGGCTCCTTTACTTTGAGGTCCCTGATCAAATCCAGTTCGTTGCACAAATCCGGTTTGTTGCATTTTGTAAAAAGAAACAACCTTATTCATGCTTTGCACCATAGGGCAGTTAAAACTTCTCTTTTCTGATTTATATTTTTTAAAAAACATATGTATCTCCTTACATTTTTTAATTTCTTCTTTAACGTAACAAACTTCTGTTCTGTTACTGAAGAAAAGCTTCTGCCTCATGTGAAAATGTTTCAGTGACTAGCCACCACATCAACTAACTAAACAAAGGAAATAAATAAACAAATCAAGCCAGGTTATATTCTGGGATCTGACTTGTCCAATATACAATTAGCTGGGATTATGATGCATACAAATCCTGCTTCTTTTCAGGGAAGCCTGTCCAATCTTGTTTACCGATAGAGTAAATGCTAAGAAATGGTTGTGAATGCAGGTACCACATAATTTCAGTTATGTAGAAAAATAACTGATGGATAAATTAGATGTTTTGTGTGTTCAAGGTTACAGCACATTTTAGAAGCCTGGATAAATTAGACCACAATAGTTAGCTATACCAATAGGTGTGGGATTATACTGCTTTAAATTTTAAAGACTAATGTCTTCTTAATCTCATTTTAACATTGCAAGCTACTCACCATCCTGACTTGGAAATATATCGCTGTTCTTTCACTGTTGCAGGGTCAAAATCCTGGAATTCCCTCCCTAACGACATTGCGGATCAACCCACAGCAGGTGGACTGCAGCAGTTCAAAAGGTTAAAAAAAATCACACAATACTAAGTGATAGTCCAACAGATTTATTTGGAAGCACTAGCTTTCAGAGCGCTGCTCCTTCATTAGATAAAGGAGCTGCGCTCCGAAAGCTAGTGCTTCCAAATAAACCTGTTGGACTATAACCTAATGTTGTGTGATTACTAACTTTGTCCATCCCAGTGCAACACCAGCTCCATCTCATCATGGCAGTTCCAGAAGGCATCGCACTACCACCTTCTCAAGGGCAACTAGGGATGGGCATCAATGCTGGCCAGCCAGCAACACTCACGTCCAACAAAAATGAATAATTTTTTTTAAAAAATGCTACTTTCTTGTTCAGAACTTTTGATAGGACTTTCTGTTCTCCATTACCATTGAGATTATAAGTGGAAGATTGTCACTACGGTTGCTATTCTTGCCATGTGATAATATCATGACATTACAGGCTATCCTGACTGGAAATAATATTACTATTTTACTGGAAATATACGTTCTGTTTTATGCATTCCCATTTGTATCATATAGATAAATATCATGATCAGTCCCATTTTTTCTTACTTATCAGCAGAAAATTTCCTTACCTGTTTTTGACCTGATGTCCTGAGATTTCATGGCAAGCCTTGTTCCATCACCTCTGGTGAGTCTGTTCTGCTGGTGGGACAGGATATACCCAGGGATGGTGATGGTGGTGCCTGGGACATAGTCATGATCTTACAATTATACATTGCAGACAATGTTAGATGGCTGTTTAACCACTTTGTGGGTCAGCTCTCACAATCTTGATGAAAACCCCTTGATCGTAGTAAAGAGGACTGTAGGATCAACAGAACTGGGGCAGTTGTTGTTTCTGTTTGTGTTGTTTGATGCTAGATGGTTCATCTGGTTTCATTCCCACCTTTAGGCTATGTGGCAATTATGACACAAATCACTGATTGCTCGACTATTCTACCAATCTTGATATGGATCTAGAGTCGGCCCGACCAGATAAGAATGGAAGTCTTTCCTTTTCTGAAAGAAATTAGTGAACCAGATAGGTTTTCAGGATAAAGACAAAGACAATGTGGTCACCACTAGACTAACTTCTAATTTCAGATTAATTCAATCAGCTCAAGTCTTGCTTTCTGTAATGCTAGGATTTGAACCCGGTGTCTCCAGAGCATTGGTTTCTGCTTCTGCATTATTAATCCTCTGAAATTACCACTCTGGCACTGCCTACCCGGATTTACACTGGAATAAGCAGGGCAATTATTCTACCCTTTGTTCTGTAGATGCAGCTGACAGAGTAATAATTAAAACGGTGAAGGCTTTTAAAATGAGTTATTTCTAGTTCCCACTACTTTGGTCAATTAACCGCCTGCTTTGTTCGTAATAAATTTGGAATATATCCGTTAACAGAAAAAAAAGATAAACAACAAAACATTCTGCTTTTTCTGTTGTAGTCATAATTACAGCCACTTAAAAGAAGCCTGTACAAACAGGTGGAGCTGGATTTTGTGTAATTTAAGGCTGTAGACATGAAAATATGTGTATGTTCTGAATGTTAAACAATAGAAACATTTCCATGATATGAAAAGGATTCTATATTTTCATTACTTTGTCTTTTGTAGAATTAAATTTAGACAGAACATGAAGGGGCACAGTTCAGTTTCTTTCCTTGTTCAGAAATTTATAGAGATGCTTTTAGGTTCTCTATTTTCCTTTCACTTTATTATCGCTGAGATTTTGATCAGTTCACTTCTGTGAAGAACCTTCTCTTCAACTCCATAACTGCATATATGTTGACATCTAAAAATGTTAGAACATACCCAATACCCCATACTTTGCACAATATCTTAGATTAATGCGAAATCAATAAATCTTATGTTAGCAAATCTAGTATCGCATTTTGACTTTTATATTATCCTTCATTTAAAAATGTTGTTCATTTGTAAAAGTTCCTTCCTATTCTACATTCCACTTCCTCACCAGAGAGGTAAACATCCAATCATATCTGAATGGGAAGATAATTCAGAAAAAAAAACTAGCAGACCAGATCTAAGTGAGATGTTCCACGATATGTTTAACCTGATACCTGAACTTGGTCAATCGACATGGTCAAGTATTTAAACTGATCAATATCTATGTCTCTGAAAACTGTCAGTATTTTCATCTAACGGCTGGAGAGCCCACAGAAGGTCCACATGTCCTGCTCTAGGGATGCACAACAGTTTTACATGCTATTCAGGCACTTTCCAGGGTGATAGAACTATTGATCAGTTACTAACTTAATGAGCATCGACCGTGGATACAACCAGAATTATATCTTCCAAATTCTCAGGATCAAGGGTGAGCCAGGCCTCAGGTAGGCAATGGCAGGAGGAGTTTTGTGAGGTAAAGGTCATAAGGAGAAAGATGTAAGAAAGTTGGAAACAAAGGTGAAGGGGTGCATTTCAGCGGGATGGGACCATTCGCCACTGCTGATTCGCTGTTGCCGATTAGCCACTGCCCTTTCACAGCCGAGGACGCTTCGCCACCACCCATTGGCTGCTGAGGACGATTCGCCACCACCAATTGGCCGCTGAGGACGCTTCGCCACCGCCCATTGGCCACTGAGGACGATTCGCCACTGCAAGTGTTTGTAACTTATTTTTATGTATAAACCAATAAAATGATATTTATTTCACCTCTTTTTTTGTCAATATGTACGATGTTGTTGTATAAATTAAGGGGACTGAGAAGTATGAAAGAACAGGTGGGAGGGAAAACAGTCAGTACATATATATATTTCCGATGGCGAATAGTCTCCAGAGGTCAAACGACCCCAGTGGAGAAAAGCTGATGGCAAACCGGCAGTGGCTAATCGGCGGAGGAGAATGTGCCGCGGAAAATCGTCACCAACCTGCATTTCAGCGCCACCCACCCAGGGAAAAGGTATTCTGATCCTTGGGCTTGCAAGACTTTAATATCTGTGTAGACGAAAGTGAGGACTGCAGATGCTGTAAGTTAAGGCCGAGAGTGTGGTGCCTGAAAAGCGCAGCAGGTCAGGCAGCATCTGAGGAGCAGGATAAATGACCTTTCGAGCAAAAGCCCTTCATCAGGAGTGAGGCTGGGAGTCTCGAGGGTGGAGAGATAAATGGGAGGTGGGTGGGGCTAAGGGTAAGGTAACTGAGAGCGCAAAAGTGGATGAAGGTGGGAGTAATGGTGATAGGTCAGAGGGAGGGTGGAGTGGATAGGTGGAAAGGAAGATTGACAGGTGGGACAGTCATGAGGGCAGTGCTGAGCTGGAAGGTTAGAACTGGGGTAAGGTTGGGGGAGGGGAAATGAGGAAACTGGTGAAATCCACATTGATGCCATGGGATTGGGAGTCCCGAGGTGGAAGATGAGGCGTTCTTCCTCCAGGTGGTGAGTGGTAAGGGAGTGGTGGTGGAGGAGGCCCAGGACCTACATGTCCTCAGCGGAGTGGGAGGGGGAATTTAACTGTTCGGCCCCGGGGCGGTGGGGGTTGGTTGGTGCAGGTGTCATGAAGATGTTCTCTGAAGCGCCCTGCGCATAGGCATCCTGTCTCCCCAGTGCAGAGGAGATCACATCGGGAGCAATGGATACAATAAATGACATGTGTGGAAGTGCAGGTGAAACTTTGATGGATGTGGAAGGCTTCTTTGGGGCCTTGGATGGAGGTAAGGGGGGAGGTGTTGGCACAGGTTTTACAATTCCTGCAGTGGCAGGATAAGCTGCCAGGAGGGGAGGGTGCATTGTTGGGGGGCATGGACCTGACCAGGTAGTCACGGAGAGAATGGTCTTTACAGAAAGCGGATAGGGGTGGGGAGGGAAATATGATGGTGCCCATTTGTAGGTGGCAGAAATGGCAGAGGATGATGCGATATAAGTGGAGGTTGGTGGGGTGGAAGGTGAGGACCAGGGGAGTTCTGTCCTTGTGGCGGTGGAGGGATGGGGTTCAAGTGTGGAGGTGCAGGAAGTGGATGAGTTATACTGGAGGGCATAATCAACCATGTGGGTGGGGAAATTACAGTCTTTAAAGAAGGAGGCCATCTGGTGTGTTCTGTGGTGGAACTGGTCCTCCTGGGAGCAGATGCAGTGGAGGCGGAGGAATTGGGAATATGGGATAGCATCTTTGCAGGAGGAAGGATGGGAGGAGGTGTAATCTTGGCAGCTGTGGGTTTGTAGAAAATGTCAGTGTTGAGTCGGTCACCGTTGATGGAGATGGAAAGGTCCAGGAAGGGGAGGGAGCTGTCAGAGTTAGTTCAGGTGAACTTAAGGTCAGGGTGGAATGTATTGGTGAAGTTGATGAACTGTTCAACTTCTTCATGGGAGCACAAGGTGGCACTAATGCAGTCATCAATGTAGCGGAGGAAAAGGTAGGGAGTGGTGCCAGTGTGACTGTGGAAGATAGACTGTTCCATGTAGTCAACAAAGAGACAGGCGTAGCTGGGGTCCATGCGGTGCCCATGGCTACCCCTTTCGTCTGGAGGAAGTGGGAGGATTCAAAGGAGTAATTGTTGAGGGTGAGGACAAGTTTAGCTAAACAAATTAGAGTGTCAGTGGAAGGATACTGATGGGGACGTCAGTAGACTTTAATATGAAGAGAGACTAGATTGGTTAGGACACTGGAGTTTAGAAGAAGGACAGAGATCTCATAGGAACCCACAAAACCCACCAGACAAGGTACACACAGGAATGATGTTCTTGAGACTAACTGAGGAGACTAGAACCAAGAGTCACAGCCTAAGGATACGGGTTAGGTCATTTAGGACTAAGATGAGGGGAAATTTCTTCAACCAGAGCGTGGTGGGCCTGTGGAATTCTCTGCCTCTGAAAGTGGCTGAGGTCAGCACTTTTAATGTGTTCAAGATGGAGATAGATATGGTTCTTAGAACTAAACTCAAAGTATCTGGGATGTAAGCAGGAACAGGATACTGAGATAGATGATCAGCCATGATCATATTGAGTGGTGGAGCAGACTTGAAGGGCCCAGTAGCCTACTCCTGCTGCCACTTTTCTATGTCACGCCCCTCAATCAGGGACTTAAGCACCTTTCAATCAGTGACGCCCACCTAGCTCTCAGCGCATCTCATCCATCCCACCTCATTCCCTGCAGCAGCACCCCAAGGAACCACGAGCAGGACACACAGTTTTGTTTGCCATCGTGTACAGCATGTGCCAATAGGCCTGCCCACCAAGCAGGTCTTACCATCTGCAGCAGGATAAGGATTAAGTAGTCATTAATTGCCAGCTAAAGAGCCTCAATGTGCTGCAGGTAGGCGGTCCATTCAAGGGCCTCCCCACCCTCTGACCCAATTCTGACAGGGTTGGAAAGACAATGGATTCAGTCCCACCTAATTAAATATCCACCTCTCCAAACATAGCATGCAAAAGGCCACACTGTCCCATCCATAGTGAATGAACCATACAAATGTAAATAAAACAAAAATGTAACTTCAGTGACTTCAATGTTATTTGGGGCCCTCTGCTGCAACAGACCAGATACCCACAATTGCACCAAGTGCTTCTAACATTGGACTCCATTTTGCCTGTGCCATGTTACTATTTCCTGTCAGTTTATGTTTGTTGTGCTTTAATTCCTTGACTGAAACAAGAGCAGTTAGACAGGTCACTGCTAAACATGGCCCAGAATGTAAACGTGTTTTCCATGGTCATGGGTCACTATACCTCGAATTATGTAAGTTTGGTTTGTCACCTGGACTGACTTGTCACTTTGTTTTGCTGTGCACCTGGAGTCACGTGTAGACCAAATCAGGTGGGGATGACAGATTTCCTTTCCTGAAGGACATTAATAACTCACATCAGTTTTTTTCCTGGCAGTCAGCAATGGTTTCATGGTCAGCAGTAGATTATAAATTCCAGATTTTGTTTTATTGAATTCAAATTCCACCATCTGCCATGGTCAGATTTGAATCCTGGTCCCCAGAACTTTGGCTGGGTTTCTAGATTCATAGTCCAGCAAGAATGCCGCTCGGCCATCACCTTCCCAAGGAGTCTTTTAAGATTCCTGTGGAGTCTTTTAAGGTGGAGTGGCTGTTGTGCTATAGCTATTGCACATTTCTAGCTGACCAAGAAATGCTCTGATTTATGCTGTCTACCACTGGTGTATCTGAAGAGTTTACAGATTAATATCCAACCTGTCTGACCATGTTATGACAGACATCAAGTCATGAGGTGTAACTTGAACCTAGAGCTTCATTTGCAGAGGTAGGAACATGAAGAGGTCGCCAAAAAACTTTACAGAGTGGCAATCCGCACTCATTCCCAGGTTCTGTTTCAGCACAGCCACAAATGATCTTCAGGACAAAATTAAAAATCACACATCACCAGCTTATAGTCCAACAGGTTTATTTGGAAGCACTAGCTTTCAGAGCGCTGCTCCATCATCAGGTGGTTGTATGATTTTTAACTTTGTACATCCAAGTCCAACACTGGCATCTCCAAACCATGATCTTCAGGACAACAGCATATCCTCCCAAAGACCGTATTTATAGCCAGTATATTGTTGCACAATTTGATCTAATTCCATGCTGTTTTATTAAGTCTTGAAATTAAGTGTGCCTGCAAATTATTAGCGTTGAAATTTGCCAATGCAGTCAAATCATAACCAGTTAGGGATTTGTATGAGTTATTAACAAAATTACATTTCCAGTATTAGTGGAGTAATGCTTCTAATTTGATAAGATGAGTAATGCAACAGAAAGAGTATGAAGCTCACCCACAAAGCCAATATACAGGATCAAACAAATGAAATCTAATGGGGTTGCTGCACTGTTTCACTTGAAATAAATTTTGTACAGTCATAATAATTTTCAGAACAAATCATTGTACTGCCAACAAAAATAAAATGATGAATATTGAAGTAGCCAAGTATTTATGAAATTCCATGAATTTTCATATCTCTTTTCATTGAGGGGAACTGGTGAAATATATTTTAGATTTCAAAGAAAATTAGGAGTGGACAATCAATGCTGACAGTGACACCCACGATACATGAATGGTTGTTTAAAACTCTGAGCATTAATATCTGAAAAGGCAAATTAATAACATTGGCCAAGGATTTTCAGAAAAGGCAAATTAATAACATTGGCCAAGGATTTTCAGAAGGGGCAAAATGTCACACTGTGCAGCTGATAGCAGTGGTGTAAGGTTAGGATGGGGATAACTATGCTTTGGTGGACACTGAGACACATCTTAAGGTGGTAGCTGATCCAATGACTGGCTTCAGGGCAGCCTGTCTCCAAGTGCTGTCAGCCCAAACAATAGTGCCTCAAGAATCCATGGCTACAATTGGAGGATGAGGGGACATTAATGGATGTGCTCCTTTCTAACCAGAGTGGGGGCATGGTGACAGTCAGGCAGATAGAGGGGGGAGGAGAGGATGTTGGAGGAAGGTCACTGAAGGCAGGGGTTGCTAATGCAGGCGGGGAGAGGGGAGGTGTGACATTTTGTAGCGATGTCAACCTATTTCCTTCCTCATGCAATTTTACCAGTGTTCCCACCTCTGAACATAATGCTGGGCTCATAAATGCTCCAAAGGAAATGCTTGTTCTGCCTTAAGATAGGTTTTCATTTTCTGCAACATGCGTAATATTCAGATGGAGCAGATTGGCTCCTCCAGCTACTCATGTCCTGAAATAAGCAGAAAATTCACTGTCCTCTGCACTGATTGTGTGAACCAATCCCATCCAGCAGATTGGTGACAATAGAGTGAAGATGAAAATTTATCCTAATCTGTTGCACCTTACCATGAACAAAGATGGGGAGATCACCTGCTCTTCAACTCCTTTAAATATTATGCAATGGCACTTTGGAGACAACACAATTTTCCAATTCAATGCACAGTGCATTTTGATTGGATTGCTAAGAACTAATCTAAACCACATATTTGAAATGTTAACTCTATTTGTCACACAAACGCTGCCAGAGCTGTTGAGCATTTGCAGCATTTTCTGTTTTTGTTTCAGATTTCCAGCCCATAGAGTCATAGAAATGTACAGCACAGGAACAGATCCTTCGGACCAACTCGTCCATGCCGACCAGATATCCTAAGTTAATCAAGTCCCATTGACCTGCACTTGGCCCACATGAAGTATTTTGCTCTTGGTAACCTACATCTTCCCATGCCATGAGGCAAGTGGGATGCAACATTATTTTTTGAGGAAATCAATGTTGGTAAAAACAGGGCTTTGAGAAGATTTTCCTTCACCTTTGGCTCTTGAGGCCTGCTGCAATTTTCCTTGAAAGGAACTTTTGCTCACCATTCCTGAATTGAAAATTTAAAGTGAAAGCATTCCTTAAAATGTAGAATGTGCAAAATCATTTTACAGCAGTGTTCTGTGTTTGGCCTTGAAGATCCCTACCCACATGTGGGAATATCTGACACTAGCCCAGTTTGTGGAATTGCCCCAGTTAAATGACTGTGAATATTTCTAGTTACCTAATTTGGGAATTGCTTTCTTCGAAGGGGTTGCCCTAGATTGCATTTTCTATTGAACATAAATAACTGTCCTGCCTGTCTTAATGATTTAGTGCAACCCAGATTAAGGTATAAAGTTGTGTACACATTTGCTGCTAGTCTGAAGAACACCGAGAAAGTAGCTGTGATACTAATAGTATATTGGCTTTGATATGAAGAACTCTGGCACCACATTATTGATGAAGTGAGATTGATCGGCTTTGTAATAGAAATTGGACATCTGGATGTTAGAGGCATGTTCATTAGAGCTGGCACTGAATGGCCTATCTTCTGTTGAGAATCTGTCAGCAACCTTTCTTGTCTAATATTCAGTGGCAATAGCAGGCACTTCTGGGCATTTTTTTAACCCACTGTGTGACTTTATGTCCTACAGGTTAAAAAATGAGAGTTAATGTTAATGTCCTGTTATTTGGTATAATGTTACAGCGTTAAATGTTTTCTTTCTTCTTCCAGAAGATGTGGCATCATTGGGAAAGGCCATCTCTAAATGCCCTTGAACTGAGTGGCTGGCTTGGCCATTTCAGAGGGCAATTCAGAGTCACCCACAGTGCTGTGGATTACAGAATCTTGAGTCACATGTAGGCCAGACCAGGTAAGGATGGCAGATTTCCTTCCCTAAAGGACATCAATAAACCAGATGGGTTTTGACAATAATTTTGATAATTTGTCATTAATTTTCACTGCCATATTTTAAAGACTGAATTTCAATTTAATTTGAGGCCTAGCTCCAAGAGAATTAAACTAGGTCTCTGGATTACTACAGATTGCAGCCTTTGTAATTTCAGGGAGTTATCTTTGCCAAGAAAGAATTTGCTGGACCATGTGTCATTTTAGACTGGTGTGGATGCAATGGGTCAAAGGGCTTTTTTCTGCGCTGTAGATCTCTACGACTCTATGACACAGGAAGTGATGTGTCCAATACAGCTTCAGGGCCCTTTTAATGCCTTGACCTGAGCACAGCATCGACTACACCCCCACTCCCAACGCCCTCAAACTCAGCCCTAAACACAGTGGGTGCTGGACCACAGAGGTTGCTGCACTAGAGACTGCTGTATAAAGGAAGTTCAGTGGCATTACCTCTATGCCACCATTTCCCTTAAAATATGAATGTTCAGTGTTGGTATAACAAAGAATCGGCTAAGATATCAATCATAATTCCTGAAGAAATGCTGTTAAGTGGCTTGTTGTGAATAACCAGTCATGCACATTAACCTGGCCAGTATTTGCCCTTATCTCAAAGATTTTTCTTTTGAAAATTGCAAGCATTGCAATCATAAGATATAACCAAGCCTCCTGTGTGGATTGCATTTGTTGCACTTTGACCTGAATTAATCTGAGTGTAAGGCATTGTTTAGGACCTGGTCATTATGCCAATGTTAGCAGGATAATTGCCCTTGAGCTGAGTGGCATCCTGGGCCATTTGAGAGAGAAGTTAAGAGTCAACCACATTTTTGTGAGACACATGTAGGCCACACCAGGTAAAAGTGGCAGCTTTAATTCCCAGAAGGAAATTGGCAAGCCAGATGGTACATAAACGATACTGTATGTTTTAGAAAATCGGAGATACATTTACATAAATACAACCTACATTTACACAGTGCAGCTACACTGCATTCATTCAGAAGAAAGAATGTAAAAATATGTTTACTTATAAGAAATTTCAGTTTTGCTTGAAGGAATAAGGTGATAATGACCTGGTTGTAAAGATGACAGATACTTTTATAGGAAGCAGTTCAGAGAAAGAGAAAATAACCCAAAAAAGAAGCAATTCTATTAGCCGATGGAAATGGGAAAGCAAGGAGCCTTTCCATTTTTACTTATTTTGCGTTTGCTTTTTTTTAAGCTTTTACCTTTATTCTGTACCGTGAATTGTACCCTCATGAATTATAGATAAAGCATTATTATAAAAAAAGAAATTTAAATGGAAGAATAACAAACTGAGTTAATGGAAAATATTATACTACTGTGCTAGTCAATGCCAAAGTCCAAAATAAATTCTGCATGAATATCAAGAATAATGTTCAATGAGACATGTTGAAAGCTATCAGTGGGAAGATCACTGCCTATTTTTGATTGCATATAATCAACATTGTACAGAGAGCATGAAATGCAAATATCTTGCTACATAGGGGGGATCTCACTGACCTTCATAGATTTTGAACAGCTTAGCCAATTTAAAATACATTTGTAGATACTAAACCCTCATCTTCTGAGTTTGTGAAGTGTTTGTTTGAAATGGATAGATCTGTGGCAGTACTATGAACATAGTCAAGTTCTCCTTTCTACCTGTGAGGAAGAGATAATTGGCACATGATTTCTCTGTATACAAGATGCTTGTTCGATCACATGGCAGGCAAAGAAGTTGTGGTTAGGTCTGTCACTCAATAATTGATTCACAAATGTACAAGTTAATTTCTGGTCCACGTTTACTAGTCACAGCTAGAATGTTTGTAAAGTTATGATTCAGACTCAGAGCCTTGGAGCTCAAGAGAAAAACATGGAAAAGTCTTGCTTTTAATTGAATGTCTGGCATTGTGAGCTGTGTCTGTTTGTATACTGTAACAAGTGTTCAAGGTTTCACATCTATCATTGTGAAATTTGGAACAGTACTGCCAATGCTACATGTGTTGTTTGGTGTTCAAAATGGTGTCACAAGAAGCATGGGTAAAGATTTGAATGCATCATTCTGGATGCATTGTTGGAGAGAGTTTCAGAGAGTGGAAAGTAATCATCAGCTGGAACTATACAGAGCAGCAAGCTCATGATGTCGGCATGGAAGACAGCATAAGCTTGGCAGATAAACAGAGGCCATATGCTACAGGGCAAATAGCAGGATGCCTTTACACGCAGGGTGATTCGGAGCAATTCCCTGACATGGACCTCAGTGGGGAACAATGTGTGTTATGTCAACACTTAAAATCTGCTACCTGTTGCAGCCACACTGCTCTAACTTCAGAAAAGGGCAAGGATGGCATTGGCAGATATTTATGAAGGGGACTGTGGCATGCAGAATTTTTGTATCTTGCTCTTCCAGGCCAGAGCTGAAAATATTTGCAAAATTGTTTCCCCAATGAGTAGACTGGATGACCCTGAGCTTTCAGTTGCCTGTCACTTTAACGCCCCACCCTATTCAATGGCCAACATCTCTGTCTAAGGCTTACTGCAGTGCTCCAGTGAAGCTCAGTTCAAGCTGGAAGAACAGCACCTCATTTTCTGCTTGGGGACCCTGCAGCCTTCTGGACTCAATATCGAGTTCAACAATTTTAGGGCTTGAACTCCCCCATCTCCTAGCCCCCTGCCAGACCTTGATATCACATAGTCTGCCATTACACACTACCTATTGTTAGCCATTAACAGTCTCCATTAATAGCTATTCACCCTCCCAGTCAGAGTGTTATCAACTTTGTTGTCTGTCCAACTGCTCTTCTCTCTCTTTGGTATCTATGTCTACCTATTGTTTACTCCTTACCCTCTCCACAACCCTATCTTCTGCACATAAACCGACATTTCCTAGCTACGATCAGTCCTGAGGAAGGATCACCAGACCAGAAACATTAATTCTGATATCTCTTCACAGATGCTGCCAGACCTGCTGAGCTTTTCCAGCAATTTTGTTTTTGTTTCTGATTTACAGCATCCGCAGTTCTTTTGTTTTTTTAGTTAATGGCTGTGCTGCTGTTTCCATTGTTGTCAACTGGTTACTTTTGAGTGCAGATTAATTGTGCAATCTGATCCCCATGTCTGCTTTTAGAGGCCTATCAAATTTAGAATATATTTTTAGATTGGTCAGTTGAACATTGGTTGCTGCTCAGTTGTTTCCATTTGTTATTGATGTGCATAGAAATGTTGTTTCAAAGACTTTATCCTTGTGGTAAGTGCATTGTGATTGCAAAGCAAGTAGAAACTACTGAATGGACAGTGATCAAGTGACACTGCTGGGTAATATTCCATCATGGGTTGTAGTCACACATCTGGATAGTGTGCAGGAAATCATTGTGTTCAAGAGTAGTGAAAAATGAGAAGTGAGTGTAGTGAAGACCTGGAATGTGAAGTTGAGCTTGAGGTGGACCTCACCCTTGACTTCAGTCCATCTAAAACTTCAGCTGAGCAAGGGTCACTGGGGAAATGTTTTCATGGTTTTAGAAGGGCACTGTCAAGACACATGTGGATGTAAAATTTGAAAATCCACAATCTCAGCAATACGTCCCTATGGAGCATCAAACAAGAGAACTTTTCAAGCCTTAGATTCCGCAGGATCAATTCTAGACTCTGCATCATTTGGGAGTCAAGGATTTGATCGATCACATTTTCGAGTCAGATCAGCAGTCAGGTGAGGAAGGAAAGTTCAGAGATTTTTATCTTACTTGGCAAATACAAGTTGCCAAAGCCAAGTGGTAACACCGTCGTTTTCTTAGTTGAAGGTGATTAGTCCACACTTGGTCTGTATGGCAGACATTCTTCAATAAGACACAAGTGCATTGAGGGGAGGGTACTAAGAACCCACTGGTGGCGATTGGCTGCACAGCGGCTCTGACAGGCAGAAAGGGAGAGAGAAAGAGACTGGAGATACAGAAAAACTTCACCGTCTAACAGCTGCTCAGCAGGTTTGGACAGCAAGGAAAAGGAAATCAACTGGAGTTCAGAGATGATATTAGTGGCTAGTCTCGAATGATGTTTGCACAAAGTGTTGGAAAAAGGGGAGATATGACAATTCCAATAGAGAAGACAGAGATAGTTGTAAATTAATGACTGATTCAAGACAGAGACAGCTTGCTTCGAACCAAAGCAGTGAGTTCCAAAGCATTTGCTGCTTGGAGTCAGGCTGAGAGATACTACAGTCATTAAATATAACACTGACAATAAACAGAAGCTACTAGCTTGGTTCACATTGCAACCCATGATGCAAGCAAAAGTGAGTTTTAGATGTGATAGGGAATTGAGATGAGTTCTGACATGGGAGAGGATGTGCAATCCAGCCTTCAGTGGATTGTCCCGGCATCAATATCATGGCATGGAGGAGATAGAAGGTGAGAATGGATTTAAATGAGTCTGTAATGGAGGGAGAGGAGCTTTATTTCAAGATCCAAGATCAGACAATACAGAATTGAATGACAGAGTGAAAATATTGTAACTTGGAATTTAGACAGATTAACAATATGTTCAAGTTCCTATATCTGTCATTCTTAGAGACTGCTTCAGACTGTTAGTGCCATTTGTTCAGCAAATGCCTTCAATTCTGTTGCAAAAGCTTACAGATTTGGAGTAAGTAAAACAATCCAATGCGTGTCAAAATGGACAGTCCATCATTTTTTGAAGCCATTCCTGCAATTGATACATATGTGTTTTCAAACTCCATTACCGACACTTGGCTTGGTTTGTTGCTGCCTTAATTTTCCACTGTTACACCCACACGACAGTTTCAACTGGAATTACAGCTATTAACTCAATGAGAAAACTGTAAGCTTGATAGATTCTACTCACACGTGTAATTAAGAGGATGTTTGAGCTGCTCATCAGAATAAAGGGTAATAATTGTTAAACAAACGACACTTTGAACCTCCTGGCTGGAACGGTTAAATTATGAGGTCATGTCACGTAGACAAGACTGGTATACCCAAGGGCAGAAGTTTAAAGGATGATCTAATTAATATGATTAAAGGGGTTGACCAGGAAACTAGAGAGAAATTATTTCCTTTAATGGGGGGGGAGTCTAAACAAGAGGGAAATAATCTTAAAATTAGAGCTAGGCCTTTCAGGAGGTCTCAGAAACCATGGTCAGAATCTCATAAAGACTTGCATGGTGATGGCTGTGGTGAGAAGTATGGCAGAAGTACAATGAGGTCTGTTTCAACATCAGGAGCAACTCACTGCATCTTGTAACCAGGGTGAAGTCAAATTCTCCCAGACAGTGGGGACGTGACTATTAAGGGGAATTATTGTTTGGTAATGACCTTATATTCTATACATCTCATTTGTAAACAACCTTTTATGGAAGTCAGAATATATCCTGGCTTGCCAGGTAGAGCCCAGATGCATCGGGTGCTACTGGGCAGACAAGACCTGATTGACACCCGCTTCCAGTAGATGAAAGCTGGGATGCAGCAAGCCATCGTGGACTGTCAAATAGTCATTGGTCATCACGTCAGCATTTAGTTTTAATTGTGGGAGTGAGCTGCAGCCTGTATTTGTTTTGTTAGTGTTCACATCACCCGATGATAAGGGACCACTCCAAAAGCTAATGATTTCAAATAAATCTGTTGGACTATAACCTGGTGTCGTGTGACTTCTGACCTTGTCCACTCCAGTCCAACACCGGCATCTGCACCTCATGGCTTCACTTTTGCTGAATGTAAGTAAAAGATCGTCTTTGGAATTGTCTGCCTCCTTGCCTAAATATGATGTTCCCCAAATGGACAATGACAAGATGTGCATCTCTGATGGGAAATGGGAACACGTAATCGTGACTTAGCAAGGATGGTTTATGGGATGTAGCTACAGACAGGTAAACTGTGTGGCCTGGTCATTCAACAGTAAGCTGGGTGAAAGAATGGGGCTTGTACATGGGAAGGGATGTCAGCTGTTGGCTCTGTGCATGAGCAGTGTGGCGTTGTCGCTACTGTGTCATTATGTTGCAAGAGTAGGGCAATGCTGGATTGCCAATGTATGTCTGGGAGCATGGCGGCCTGTTACAAATGGCACTGATGCCAGGCATGCTAGTCTTTCAGCAAATACCTGGCAAGTATGAGTTTTTCTGGGAATGGCAGGTGGTAGAATGGGGCAACAATTGGGTGAGGGCGGCATCATAGGTGCATGGCAGGGAGTTGTTGAGTTGAAAGTGAGGACTGCAGATGCTGGAGATCAGACTCAAGAGTGTGGTGCTTGAAAAGCACAGTTGGACAAGATGCAGCGAAAGATCTCACTTGGCATTGTGGAGAGAGGCTGTCTGTGAAACTCGACAAAATGTTGTGATAAAAATGTAAGTTTCGGCCCTATGTCTTCATACCCAGGGAGTAGAAATCTGAAATTTTGTTTCCATGGAAAGCTGGTGAGCTGAGTGAAATAACCCCACAGAGGAGAGTATCCCATCATCAAATCACCCTTTATTTACACATGAGCAGTCCTTGACTATAGAACTGCCTCAGAGTCAGGTACAAGAGTGTCAGTATCTCTGACACTCACCCTTTCTCTATGGCAATGAGGGCTCCCTGATTGGACCAGATTAACAGCCCCAGTCAGGGAACTCATATTCTATGACTTCCAGCTGGCTGACCTCGATACAATCACTACACTGAGGTCATTTGAAAGATTCAGAATTTTAAATATTGTTAGGCAAAGAATTGAGGGCTAAAGATCTAAGCAGCATGGATGGAATTAACCAATGAATTACTCACTAGCTAATGAAATGGAGAAGTGCTTCGGTCACTGAATGGCCTCTGAAGCTGCTCCCCAATAATGCAGAACCACTATTATTCCTCATTGTTCTTTCCTCTGAAGATGGTCTGTTTACAATATATGCTTCCGTTCATTGCAGTTCTATTGTCAGTGGGAAAAGATTCAGGAATCAGTAAAAACCAGATGGAGTCAGAGAATGAGAACTCACAATGGCAGGACAAGGTCCAAGCATTTGAAATATGAGAATGTGTTAGATTCAAGTCACCGGTGCTCTGTTTTATGTTTTGGAGCAGTGACGAGAGTTTAAACTGAAGCACAATTAGGCCACGAAAGCAGACCTGTCAGCATTTACATTTGCAGAAAGACGGAGCAGCCAACTGTGCACTTGACACAAGAAGGGAATGGGTGAAGTCATCTTCAATTGAAGCCTTCTCACCTCAGAAACTGAAAGTTGTGAATTTAAGAATCAGTCCAAAGATTTTTCACAAAATCGAGGCTGGAACTCCACTGAAGTGCTGAACGATAAAACAAGAGTTATAGAGTCATACAGCACAGAAATAGACTCTTTGGTACAACCCGTTCATATTGACTAGCTGTTCCAATGTTAAACCAAGACCCAATTTTCCCTCACTGGTGGGCCTAAAAGATCCAATGGCATTATTTTGCAAAAAGTGCAGGCTCGTCCTGGGCAATATTTATGCTCCAGCCAGCAGATTTTCTGATCATTTTCACATTGTTGTGTGTGGGAGTTTGCTATATGTAAACTAGCTGCATATCCCACATTACAACAATGATTACACTTCAACAATACTTAATTAGCTAGAAAGTATTTTGGGATGTACTGAGACCGTGATAAGCACTATATAAATGCATGTCTGTCTTTCTTTATTGATAGTCATGAAGATGAAATGTCAATCATGAATAAGTAAGTATTGCACTAAACTTTGCAAATAATAACACCAGATTTGATTCTGATTAATATACACCACAGGTACAGATTCTTGAAATATGGCGACATAATTTTGGATTACACTTTATGAATCCTTAAATAAGTTGCAAAATATTATAACTTACTTCCTATTTTTTTTTATAAGTTTCAAGCATATGAATGCTAATATTTCTAAGCAAACAAAAAAGGATATTGAAGAGTATTTGTTGGATACTATATTTAGCTAAAACAAAAAATAATTCCCACAATTTTACCATCACAGCATCATGCAGTCCAATTTAAGAACCTAAAAAAAGGCTAGCTAACCGGGTCAGGTCTCAGCACTGACTGCTGTACAAAATTGCTGTCAATACATTGGATACTGCAGAACTAAAGCAACAAAGCTTTAAAAATGTTCAGTGCTCTCCTCTCCTCTAAAATTCTTGAAAGGTGCAGATAGTGTGGGCTTAAGAGAGGGTTTGTGGAAGAAGGACCTCACCTTTTTGTTAACTTATTCTAGCAATATGAGCATCTATGACAGAGTCAACATTTATTCTCCATCCATAATTGTCCTTGCACTACCTTCTGTGAATTCTGTGCTGGTGGTGTGTTCACCTTCTCCTGATCAGCTGCCCACAGTTAAGGAAATGCTTCAGCAGTTCTGCCTATCTACTTAATGTTGCAACAGTATATCTGATCATTCCTTTCCACCAAGTGTAATTGAGGCAACAGTGACTCTACGCATGTAGCAAGTTGCCACTTGGACTGTCTTTGTTTAGAATGTTGAAGGTTTGTACTCCGACTGGCTGTCTGATACTTGTATCTGGCAATGGTTTAGCAGTCTTGTCAAAATGAAATTTGGATTTACTCTATTTCACCTTGAATTTGGCATTCACACTTGTTACTCGTTCTGGCTTCAGTATTTTTTTTGCTATACTGAATTCAGCGTGTACAACGTGGCATTAATCTTTGTACCAGACTTCTCTCCACTACACAAGAATGTGTATCTCTTCACCTGAAGATTGCCTCAGGTACATTTGTGTTTGATTTCTTTGACAATTTTCACTGCCTCCTTCACCTTTCCATTTGACTTGAGATAAAATGGAGATGACACGTGATGTTGGGTTTGCCAATTGTTTATGAAGCAACTGAATTCTTCACTGATGAACTGAGGGCTATTGTCACTCACGACAATGTCAGAGACATCGTAACAGCTGATTCATGCTTTTAGGCATTCAATAATTTCAGCAGTAGTTCTTGAAGTCAACTGGACTACCTTCCAGTTGTCAGAATAGAGGCAACTTTGACAAGATAATAGCTTCTGCAAGTCTGAAGATGTCTATTCCCAGCTTCATTCATGGTCCATGGGATGTTGTGCATCATTAATAGTTCTCTAGCTTACTTCATATTTCAGCAGCAGTTGCTTGATTTGTGTGAATGCCACTGCTTGCTGAGTACTCTAAGACCACTACACATTCTTGGTCATGCATTGGTATAATGGTTCACGCTGCCACAAAATGGACAAGAATTTTGCTAAATAGTTGACAAATCCAGCAAATAATTACACATTTTTACATCTGATGGTCACGGCATCATTATTACAGCTCTCACCTTATCATGGCCTGAGTGAAGTCCTTCTGCTCTCAGTACCTGGTCTATGGGCTTGCTCTTGGGTATCTTTAATTATTATTTTTATTTTGTTAAATATCAGGTTTATCTGGCGCGCAGTGGCATTAGATTTTAATCGTGGTCAGTAATGATTTCTTCCACAACCATAAATCAGCAGATGATTCACGATAGTTACCACTCCAGGAAAATCACCAACTACTTCATATTGACTGCATTGATATTCTTCTGGAGCAGTAGAACTGTCAAATGGCCTGCACAACCATCTGTACCTCCCAAAGGGTATCCAAAATGTGATTAGAAAGATGCGACTTCATTCAACTTCACTTGCCAGTAACAATCATCCACATCTAGGCTAGTGAAGATCCTTGTCTTTGTGTTTGCATGTTGTGGCAAAATTTCTTTGATGGTTGGTACGGAAAAGTGAGATCTCTTCCAGGCTTTATTTTGATTCTTTGGATCGATGTATGCTCTCAGCTATCCAGGTTGTTTCACTGTTACCTTGCTGTTAATCCATTCTTTCTTGATTGCTCCATTCTTTTCTAGCTCTTCTTTCTTTCGGTTGGCTTTGTGAGCATCTGGAACAATCCTCAGAAGATGTTATTTTAGCCTTACATGTGCATCTATTTTGAGAAGATATTTCCCTGAAAACGATCCTAACAGTGTAAACACATTTCACTCCTAAAGGATCTGTTCCATGGTCAATGGTTTAGTGTGTGCATCACACTGCGAACATAGTTTGACATATTGACAATTACCAGTCTAAGATTTGGACTTGCTCTGGCTGAGCAAGTGACATTTGCATGCCATCTATGATCTGGAACTCCAGATCCTCATTCATGCTGTTGCAGTGGGCTCATGGGGTAATATGGGGTAGTATGGTGTCACCACATAGTCCTAATCTTACTTTTGAGGGTTTTGTTTTTGGATTGCCATGTTATGCCACTTCAAGCAGACCCATGAAGCTCATGATGTTGCATGACACACCAAGGTCATTCTGACATTTTCTGGTGACCTGATGTTCTCCTCCTGCAATTCTCATTCCAACAGCCATCAGTCATGTCTCTTCTATTAAATTGACTGCACTAACCTGTTGTATAGTGATTCTTTCGAATCTTCATCTCATTCTTATTAGGTGCCATCTGTACTTGTTTGTTGTATTTCCTTGTAACCATATACTTGTGTGCAAAATTATTTGTTTTCTTGCAGAGAGAACATTGTCTTTCCATTTTCCCATGCAGTCTCCTCCTATGCTGAATGTCCTCTGAATCCTGCCCTTTTACTGTGTTTATTTGCCTGGCAGATCTGTCAGGATAATTTAGGATGTTGTCTGTTCTGGGATGAACATGCTCTACCTGCTGATTTACAACTTCAGAACTTCTTCATATATCAATTGCTCTCCTGAGTGTGGCTTTTTCCTCTCTTCACAGGCATGCTCTCACTGTAGGTTCTGTAATGCCTAATACATACGTGCCTTTAATTAGATCATCCCCAAATTACACAGATTCACAGGGTGAGCTGAGTTATTGATCAATCAACATTTTACTTTGTCCCCGAAAATGGAATCCTCACCATTCATACGGCATGTCAGTTGGTGTTCAATATACACAGTTAATGCTCTTCCAATTTCAGCCATGTGTTGCTTTTTGGCTTCAAAGACATCTACATTGTAATATACCTTGGAACAGTCACTGTCAACAGTGATAAACTGTGCTGGCTTGCTCAACAGATCTATTGCTATTCCATAATTTGTAGAAGAAAGTCAATTTGCTTTGCATCCCCAGTCAGTTCAACCACACCTGGTAGAGTTAAAGATCACACAAAACACTTCAAAAGCTAGTGTATCAAAATAAACCTGTTGAACTCTAACCTGGTGTTGTGTGATTTTTAACTTTATCCACCCCAGTCCGACACCGGTATCTCCGAATAATGATACCAGGTAGAGGAAGAGCTGCAGACATTTTCTCTTAACCAGTATTTTAACTGTGGCTTGCTTCTTTGTTCTTCATTTTGTTTTAGTGACAGTACTCTCGATATACCCATGTTTCTGTGTAATGTCTTCTACACAAGGTCTTTATAACAGTGAATGTATGATGTCTGCCAAGAGTACATGTTCATGGTAGACATCACATGAATGCAGCAGACTATGATGGACATTTGTATATAAGGTCATACAGTCATAGTGCTGTACAGCCTGGAAACAGGCCCTTGAGTCCAATTTGTCCATGCCAACCCGATATCCTAAGTTAACCTGGTCCCATTTCTCACTTGGCCTATATTCCTCTAAACCCTTTCTATTCATATACCTATCCAGATGACTTTGTAATGTTGTAATTGTACCAGCCTCCATCACTTTGACTGGCAGCTCATTTCATATACACATCATTCTTTGTATGAAAAAGTTGCCCCTTAGGTCCCTTTTAAATTTTTCCGATCTTACCCTCTTGTTTTGGACTCCCCAACCCCAGAGAAAAGACCTTGTATATTCACCTTATCCATGCCCCTCATGATTTTATAAACCTCTATAAGGTCGCCCCTCAGCCTCCGATGCTCCAGGGAAAACAGCATGATTGCATTTCAATCCAAATACAACTTTAGATTGGAAAGGCTGGGATTGTCAGGTTGAGGAGAGATGTGACAGGTGTGTGTATATGATTATGGGAGGTTTAGATATGTGGTCAAGGAAACATTTCCATTTTAAGCTCATGGTACAAGGACAGAGGGATAAAATTTATAAGATGTTGTGTAACATGAGGAAGAATGTCTTTGCTCCATCAATAGTAATAACCTGCAACTCTATACCCACAAATGTGGTGGAAGGGGAAATGGGGTGATTTCAAAAGGAAATTAGATGGGCATTTGAAAGGAATAAACTTGCAGGGTTAAAAGGATTGAACATGGTGTAGAATTAATTGGGTTTCTCTGCAGAGAACTGCTATGGATTTGAGGGCCTTCTATATGTGTATAATTGGCTCTATAACTGAATGAAGGAAGTGAGTTGTCATGATTGATACATCTGGTACCTTTTGCAACATTTGGATCCAGAATGGATCTGCCTCGATTGTTTGGTCTGTAGTGTGGAAGGAAAACTTAATGGTATTATTAATGCTGCTTTCAGCAAAACAAGAGCAAGCAGTAAAAAGAAGGAAAGGCTTCAGGCAAACTCATAAAATAAGTCCATCAGAGCTGATGCACTTAATGTAACATTGAAGGTAATAGAATATCTAATGCAAAACTTGGCTTTTATATTGCATGGTATCACATTGGAATACATCACACCATGAAATATATTTTGTTGTGTAGAGATTATTAGTGTGGGATATAGGTGAATTAATGTTATTTCTGCAATTATAAGTTTTGATACAGAGTAAATGAATTTACATTAGTTTGGGATTGTTTCGGACGAGAGCTGACTTAGCAAAAATGAGGAAACATATAATCCGTTAAAGAAAATGATATGTTAGCATGAGACGTGATTACAGAACAATGGTGGATGTATGGGCAAAAAGGAAAGCATCTGTTTCCCCCTTACACGGGGACACAGGAACAAACCCTAATCAAAGAGTTCAAAGTGGCCTCTGGATAGAAATAGATGCTGATAGAAGAAAAGATGTGCCTAATCAATAACCTACAATAGACTGACGTCAAACACCCTTATGGGAG
>NC_057733.1:15830463-15834714 GCF_004010195.1 Chiloscyllium plagiosum
AGGAAAATCTGTACACACCCGCAGTTTGCTTTTGGCGTGGCCCATAACTTTGGCCAGCTATGGTCAAATATGGATTTCTAACCTCCTCAGGGACATCTATTCAGAACTCACTATGTCCAAAATCTCCTTAAAGCCATCCTCCTCCTCAAGCAATTGGCCGTAATCAAATGTGCTGCCCATGTAATGAACAATATGGATATTGGCAGTGCCAGAGCTGATGGAGCTAAAAACTCTATGGTGTCCTCTGGGAACCGGCAGGTGCTAAATTAACCACCTACCTCAAACACTGTGCAGTGTTTACAGGGGGACGTGTGGGATATAGGTGAATTAATGTTATTTCTGCAATTATAAGTTCTGATACAGAGTAAATGAATTCACATTAGTTTGGGATTGTTTCGGACGAGAGCTGACTTAGCAAACATGAGGAAACATATAATCCGTTAAAGAGAATGGTATGTTAGCATGGGACGTGATTACAGAACAATGGTGGATGTATGGGCAAACAGGAAAAACATCTGTTTCCCCACTTGTACAGAGACACAGGAACAAACCCCAAATAAAAGGGCTTAGTGATAAGATGCTGTAAGGGGCAGCGCAGATGGAGGGAGCAGATAATGGTAAGCAAAGGATGGGATGACGTCAAACAACCTTATAGGAGGCAGAGATAGACATTTGTCACTGACAAGGCCGGATAAACAGAAGTTGTGGGATAAGTCTTAAGGAAATGAGTGACGTAAGCGAAGCAGGGAACAAACAATGGAATAAGGAAAACATATGGGAAAATACTGTATAAATTGCAAGAGTTTTTTGGGGTTTACTGTGCATTTGTAATTGCCTTACCTGGCAATTAGACATGGCACCCACTTGCAAGTGTATGAATAAACGACTCTGTTTCAGATATTTGGTCTCGGATTGAAATTATTAAAGTGAGTGAGCTTTTGTTTCTCACATTAGGCAGCAACTCTCTGATGATCGAAGAAGGCATAATGAGGAGCATGAGGAGAAAGTGAGGTCTGCAGATGCTGGAGATCAGAGCTGAAAATGTGTTGCTGGAAAAGTGCAGCAGGTAAGGCAGCATTCAGGGAACAGGAGAATCGACATTTCGGGCATAAGCCCTTCTTCAGGAATGAGGAGCATGCCTGACAATAGTGTGGAGATCGGGTCTTGGCAATCTAACATTCACCTCGGTGGACAATGGGAGCTCTAGTTTAACCTCTTCTTTGACAGTAGCACTTCGAAGCCAGGTTACAATCCCCCGTTACTGCACTGGTGTATTGGCCCAGATTATGTGCTCAAGCTGCTCTCTATGGGTTGAACTTGCAACTTTGTGGCCTTGTACCAACCAAACCAAGATGAATTAAGATAATCCAAGTCTTGGTTTAGTTCTTTGAATGAACAATGCCTTAACTTGGTCTGAAATGTCCCAATAACTCTCTGAAAATACTTGTTTCAGTCAAAGTATGGGCACTACCCTGCCTTTATGCAGTGATGCAATATAGTTTGCTGAGATACACAGGAATGTATCTTCAGGTTCTTTGTCTCAGAAGGATGTCATCTCTCCCTAATGTTAAAATATGTTACAGTAAGGACTGATAAGCATGAATACCAAACCAGTTTCAGTGATGATCATATTTGAACCCCAAATCATTGCAACACTAATTAGATACAGCACCAATGATTTTTGTTGGAAATACACAAGTATAATTTAATGATAGAGAAACCTAGCTTTCAATGTTGTGATAGATTTTTGTTAATTACAATCATCAAGTGACAGAGAGAAATAGTTAGAAAATGGAGTTGAAGTACAAATCAGCTGTGACATAATTGAATGTGTAACAGGGCTGAGTAGCTGAATCTTGCTGATCCTACGCTCAGTAATTGATCGTTAAATTACAGTGGAGCTTGAGACAAGGTGAACACTGAATGCCATTGCAAGGCAACTGGTTAATTGCTGTTTTTTATTACTTGAAATACTTTTTTTGCATCCTGAAAAATACCCTTTAAAAGTCCAAAGCACTGCAAAAATTTGTTGACTGTGCAATGTCAGCTTAAAACACACTGTAACTGAGAAAGCCGAAAGTGTTATTTCGTTACTAGATAATTATACATCTTTCCCAAAAATCTTCTTATTCTGTGCACACATTCACAAAATAACTTATTCCATCAAAAGTCTGTTAAGCAATATTATTCATGAAGAACTTTCAGTCAAATAATTGAAGCCAACATCACATCCACAAATCTTGTGAAATCTAAATGCAGAATAGCAAAATTTAGACAAGTTTAGTAATATTGTTTTTACAGCATGAAATAAAGCACATGAGAGAGAAAAAAATTCAAATCATTGCATCAGCAGCATCCAAATGATAACCTTCCAGAAACCTTCTTGGAGGGTAAAGATTTTTCAGGTTTCAAATGAGAGAGGCTTTGGTCAAATTGACTTGTTAATTTAAATTTGAACATTTTAATGTTGTCATTTTAATTCCAATGTTTTAATTTGAAATTAAAGGGCTTAATATTGATTACAGTATTAGCTACTGATATGCATGCAACAAAAGAAAGTATGGTTGTTAGGCATATGAGAGCTGCACTGCTTACTTTTATAATTTGAACTCAATCTTTTTTCAACCTATGCCTAGTCTCCTATATGTGAATTGTTGCCATTCCCATGGCTACTCACATTTTCTGAGTGAAAGCAGGACAGGTCCTGTCTTTTCATGAATGAAGTGTTACATTGTGCTATCTATTGATAATAGATCTACATTGAAATGATAGCGCATGACCTTGCATCGATTGTTATTCATGCAATACAAATCAACAGGAATAAAGCTGATCAGCTACACTTCTGAAGTTGCAAAATAACCACTCAACCGTTGTAACGGACTAAGGTTTCAGTAATTTGGCTGTGGAATTGCCAGAATTTGAAGGAATAGTTGCATGCAAATGTAGAAAACACTAAGTTACCCACAGAGACCAGCCATGCAGGCAGAAGAAGTTCTAGGTCTTAGAAGGAAGGTATTTTTCTTCACTTGTTGAGGCAGTCACACAGACTCCAGCACTGTTACTTTACCTGCTACAAGGAAATGACCAATATTGCCTATGCCTTTTATCTATTGGATTATTCCAATGCACCATTGATAATCTGGGTACAGCGGATTACATGATATTCTTTCTTCACTGATATCACAGTGGTGTAACTGTATTGCCATGGGACTAGTAATCTAGACTGGAAGAAAGTGAGGACTGCAGATGCTGGAGATCAGAGCCTAGATTAGAGTGGTGCTGGAAAAGCACAGCAGGTCAGGCAGCATCTGAGGACCAGGAAAATCGGCATTTCGGGCAAAAGACCTTCATCAGGCTTTTACCTGAAACGTTGATTTTCCTGCTCCTCGGATGCTGCCTGACCTGCTGTGCTTTTCCAGCACCACTCTAATCTCGACGAGCAATCCAGACCCTCAGGCTAATGCTGTGGAGATGCATTGGGAGGGATGATGAAATTTAAATTTGAATAGTAAATCTGGAATTGTAAAGGCTAATTTATTAGCAATTATAACCATTCTAGATTACTGTTTAAAACCTATCTCCATCACCAATGCCTTTTAGGAAAGGAAAACTGCTATTCTAACGTGATCTACATATAGAGTACATAGAAAAATACAGCGCAGTACAGGCCCTTTGGCCCTCGATGTTGCGCCGATCCAAGCCCACCTAACCTCCACTAGCCCACTATCCTCCATATGCCTATCCAATGCCCGTTTAAATGCCCATAAAGAGGGAGAGTCCACCACTGCTACTGGCAGGGCATTCCATGAACTCACGACTCGCTGAGTAAAGAATCTATCCCTAACATCTGTCCTATACCTACCACCCCTTAATTTAAAGCTATGCCCCTCATAATAGCTGACTTCCATACGTGGAAAAAGGTTCTCATGGTCAACCCTATCTAAACCCCTAATCATCTTGTACACCTCTATCAAGTCACCCCTAAACCTTCTTTACACCATTGAAAACAACCCCAAGTGCCTCAGCCCTTCCTCATACGATCGTCCTACCATACCAGGCAACATCCTGGTAAAACTCCTCTGCACCTGTTCCAGTGCCTCCACATCCTTCCTATAATATGGCGACCAAAACTGCACACAATACTCCAGATGCAGCCGCACCAGAGTCTTATACAACTGCAACATGACCTCAGGACTCCGGAACTCAATTCCTCTACCAATAAAAGCCAGTACGCCATATACCTTCTTCACC